>NC_143033.1:53447500-53621250 GCF_057628025.1 Oncorhynchus mykiss
CTTTGTAACTGAAACAAGAAGATCTATGAGTTTTCAATAAGCTGTCCACATGTATCCATCCCTTTCTACCCATCATAACCTTAAAAGTTGTATGTAGACCCTGAAAAAAAAAGAATGTATTCTATGCACAAATTCTATGAAGTCTGCTGTTTCAAGTGTTCATGGTAAATGGATGACAGCTCTCTGTTCTACTTCAGGTTGGTTCAAGACCACAATGTACCAGCCTTTCGTAAACTTTTTTGTTGTAAATCACGTGGTGGGGGAGAACGCACACAGCAACTTCCTCTTTCACTCTTGTTTACTTCTTAATAGCAGAGGGTTATACTTTTTACTGTAAGGCTAAGATGGGCTCTCTCCATTTTGTTCTGTTGGTCTACAACTTATATAATTAGTGTACAGATGCCAGATCTTAACTTAAATCTCTCTCGTTGCAGATAACTTTTCTGATGCAACAGGAAATTCAAATGAGCCTTGTGATTGGCTAAACATGAGCAGTTCTCTTTCTCCGTTCTGAGGCAGTCAAAGTCCTTGGGATCCTGGCTTGCTATCTTAGGGTGTTTTCACATACACTACATGGCCAACAGTATGTGGACAACTGCTTGTCAAACATATTCCAAAATCATGGGCATTAATATGCCATTGGTCCACCCTTTGCTGCTATAACAGCCTTAAACAGCCTTGACTCTTCTGGGAAGGTTTTCCACTAAATGTTGGAACATTCCTGCAGGGACTTGCTTTCATTCAGCCACAAGAGCATTAGTGAGGTCGGGTACTGATGTTGGGCAATTAGGACTGGCTCGCAGTTGGCATTCTAATTCCTCCCAAAGGTGTCCGACAGGGTTGAGGTCAGGGCTCTGTGGAGGCCAGTCAACTTCTTGTACACCGATCGACAAACCATTTCTGTTTGGACCTCGCATTGTGCACGGCGGGAGCATTGTCATGCTGGAACTGGAAAAGGCCTTTTCCAAACTGATGCCACAAAGTTCAAATCATATCACATTTTATTGGTTGCATAAATGTTTAGCAGATGTTATTGCAGGTGTAATGAAATGCTTGTGTTCCTTGCTCCAACAGTGCAGTAATATCAAATCTAAAAAGTAAAATAATGGAATTAAGAAATATATAAATATTAAGAGGAGCAAGTAGTCTGTAGTAGAAATACAGTACCAGTCAAAAGTTTGTACACACCTACTCATTCAAGAGTTATCCTTTATGTTGACTATTTTCTACAATGTAGAATAATAGTGAAGACATCAAAACTGTGGAATAACACATACGGAATCATGTAGTAACCAAAAAACTGTTAATCACTAATATATTTTATATTCTTCAAAGTAGCCATCCTTCGCCTTGATGACAGTTTTGCACACTCTTGGCATTCTCTCAACCAGCGTCACGAGGAATGCTTTTCCAACAGTCTTGAAGGAGTTCCCACATAAACTACCAGTCAAAAGTCTTAGAACACCTACTCATTCAAGGGTTTGTTTTTATTTTTTACTATTTTCTACATTGTAGAATCATTCTCTCAACCAGCTTCACCTGAAATGCATTTCCAACAGGCTTGAAGGAGTTCCCACATATGCTGAGCACTTGTTGGCTGCTTTTCCTTCTCTGCGGTCCGACTCATCCCAAACCATCTCAATTTGGTTGAGGTAGGGGGATTGTGGAGGACAGGTCATCTGATGCAGCACTCCATCACTCTCCTTATTTGTAAAATAGCCCTTACACAGCCTGGAAATGTGTAGGGACATTGTCCTGTTAAAAAAACAAACTCCTCCATGTTTTACAGTGGGAAATACACATGCGGAGATCATACGTTCACCCACTCTTACTCTGCACCCTGATCTCTCTTTTGACGAACATATCAAGACTGTTTCAAGGACAGCTTTTTTCCATTTACGTAACATTGCAAAAATCAGAAATGTTCTGTCCAAAAATGATACAGAAAGGTTGGTCCATGCTTTTGTTGCTTCTAGGTTAGACTACTGCAATGCTCTACTTTCCAGCTACCCGGATAAAGCACTAAATAAACTTCAGTTAGTGCTAAATACGGCTGCTATAATCCTGACTAGAAACAAAAAATGCGATCATATTACTCCAGTGCTAGCCTCCCTACACTGGCTTCCTGTTAAGGCAATGGCTGATTTCAAGGTTTTACTGCTAACCTACAAAGCATTCCATGGGCTTGCTCCTACCTATCTTTCCGATTTGGTCCTGCTGTGCATACCTACACGTACGCTGCGGTCACAAGACGCAGGCCTCCTAATTGTCCCTAGAATTTCTAAGCAAACAGCTGGAGGCGGGGCTTTCTCCTATAGAACTCAATTTTTATGGAATGGTCTGCCTACCCATGTGAGAGACGCAGACTCGATCTCAACCTTTAAGTCTTTATTGAAGACTCATCTCTTCAAAAGGTCCTATGATTGAGTGTAGTCTGGCCCAGGAGTGTGAAGATGAACGGAAAGGCACTGGAGCAACGAACAGCCCTTGCTGTCTCTGCCTGGCCGGTTCCCCTCTCTCCACTGGGATTCTCTGCCTCTAACCCTATTACAGGGGCTGAGTCACTGGCTTACTGGTGCTCTTCCATGCCGTCCCTAGGCGTTGTGCGTCACTTGAGAAGGTTGAGTCTGGGTTGGCGCCCCCCCTTGGGTTGTGCCGTGGTGGAGATCTTTGTAGGCTATACTCGGCCTTGTCTCAGGATGGTAAGTTGGTGGTTGAAGATATCCCTCTAGTGGTGTGGGGTCTGTGCTTTGGCAAAGTGGGTGGGGTTATATCCTGCCTGTTTGGCACTGTCCGGGGGTATCATCGGATGGGGCCACAGTGTCTCCTGGCCCCATCTGTGTCAGCTTCCTGTATTTATGCTGCAGTAGGTTATGTGTCGGGGTGCTAGGGTAAGTCTGTTATATCTGGAGTATTTCTCTTGTCTTATCCGGTGTCCTGTGTGAATTTAAGTATGCTCTCTCTAATTCTCTATTTCTCTCTTTCTTTCTCCCTCTCTCTCTCGGAGGACCTGAGCCCTAGGACCATGCCTCACAACTACCTGGCATGATGACTCCTTGTTGTCCCCAGTCCACCTGGCTGCTGCTCCAGTTTCAACTGTTCTGCCTGCGGCTATGGAACCCTGACCTGTTCACTGTGATTACTATTATTTGACCATGCTGGTCATTTATGAACATTTGAACATCTTGGCCATGTTCTGTTATAATCTCCACCCGGCACAGCCAGAAGAAGATTGGCCACCCCTCATAGCCTGGTTCCTCTCTAGGTTTTTTCCTAGGTTTGGGCCTTTCTAGGGAGTTTATCCTAGCCACCGTGCTTCTACACCTGCATTGCTTGCTGTTTGGGGTTTTAGGCTGGGTTTCTGTACAGCACTTTGATATATCAGCTGATGTAAGAAGGGCTATATAAGTAAATTTGATTTGATTTTGACATAGACACAGAGGTTGGAACCAAAAATCTCAAATTTGGACTCCAGACCAAAGGAAAAATGTCCACTGGTCTAATGTCCATTGCTCATGTTTCTTGGCCCAAGCAAGTCTCTTTTTCTTATTGGTGTCCTTTAGTAGTGGTTTCTTTGCAGCAATTCGATAATGAAGGCCTGATTCACACAGTCTCCTCTGAACAGTTGATGTGATGTGTGTTGATGTGTCTGTTACTTGAACTCTGTGAAGCATTTATTTGGGCTGCAATCTGAGGTGCAGTTAACTCAAATGAACTTAACTCTGGGTCTTCCTTTCCTGTGGTGGTCCTCATGAAAGCCATTTTCATCATAGCGCTTGATGGTTTTTGTGACTGCACTTGAAGAAACTTTCAAAGTCCTTGAAATGTTCCGCATTGACCTTCATGTCTTAAAGTAATGATGGGCTGTCGTTGCTCTTTGCTTGTTTGAGCTGTTCTTGCCATAATTTACCAAATAGGGCTATCTTCTGTATACCACCCCTACATTGTCACAACACAACTCATTTGCTCAAACACATTAAGGAAAGGAATTCCACAAATTAACAAGGCACACCTGTTAATTGAAATGAAGCTGGTTGAGAGAATGCCAAGAGTGTGCATAGCTGTCATCAAGGCAAAGGGTGGCTACTTTGAAGAATGTCAAATGTATTTTGATTTGTTTTACACTTTTTTGGTTACTACATGATTCCATGTGTGTTAAGTCATAGTTTTGATGTCTTCAATATTATTCTGCAATGTAGAAAATAGTAAAAAATAAAGAAAAACCCTTGAATGAGTAGGTGTGTCCAAACTTTTTACTGGATATATATATATATATAGTATATCTGAAGAAAACATGGATAGAATAGTGTATGTACAGCAATAGTTGAATACAGCATATTCAGGGCATTCAGAAAGTATTCAGCCCCCTCACTCTTTCCACAGTTACGTTACAGCTTTATTCTAAAATTGATTCAATTATAATTTTTCCCTCCTCAACCAACACACAATACCCCATAATGACAAGATAAAACAGGTTTCTGACATTTTTGCAAATGCATAAAACCTTCAAAAACATAAATACCTTATTTATTTAAGTTTTCAGACACTTTGCTAAGAGACTCAAAATTGAGCTCAGGTGCATCCGGTTTCCATTGATCATCCTTGAGATGTTTCTACAACTTGATTGGAGTCCACCTGTGCTCAATTCAATTGATTAGACATTATTTGGAAAGACACACACCTGTCTATGTAAGGTCCCACAGTTGACAGTGCATGTCAGAGCAAAACCTAAGCCATGAGGTCGAAAACATTGTCCATAGAGCTCAGAGGCAGGAATTTGTCGAGGCACAGATCTGGGGAAGGGTACCAAAAAATGTCTGCAGCATTGAAGGTCCCCAAGAACAGTGGCCTCCATCATTCTTAAATGGAAGACGTTTGGAACCACCAAGACTCTTCCTAGAGCTGACTGCCCAGCCAAACTGAGCAATCGGGGGAGATCGGCCTTGGTCAGAAGGACAACCATCTCTGCAGCACTCTACCAAACCAGGCCTTTATGGGAGAGTGGCCAGACAGAAGCCACTCCTCAGTAAAAGGCACATGACAGCCCACTTGGAGTTTGCCAAAAGGCACCTAAAACACTCAGATCATGATGAAACTAAGATTAAACTCTTTGGTCTGAATGCCAAGAGTGACGTCTGGAGGAAACCAGGTACCGTTCATTACCTGGCCAATACCATCCCTAAGGTAAAGCATGGTGGTGGCAGCATCACCGGCAGGGACTGGGAGAATCGTCAGGATCAAGGGAAAGATGAACGGAGCAAAGTACAGAGAGATCCTTGATGAAAACCTGCTCCAGAGCGCTCAGGACCTCAACCTGGGGCGAAGGTTCACCTTCCAACAGGACAACAACCATAAGCACACAGCAAAGACAACACAGGAGTGGCTTCGGGATAAGTCTCTGAATGTACTTGAGTGACCCAGCCAGAGCCCAGACTTGAACCGGATCAAACATCTCTGGAGAGACATGAAAATAGCTGTGCAACGACGCTCCCCGTCCAACCTGACAGAGCTCGAGAGGATCTGCAGAGAAGAATGGGACAATCTCCCCAAATACAGGTGTGCCAAGCTTGTAGTCATTGTCCCATTCTTCTCTGCAGATCCTCTCAAGCTCTGTCAGGTTGGACGGGGAGCGTCGCTGCACAGCTATTTTCATGTCTCTCCAGAGATGTTTGATCCAGTTCAAGTCTGGGCTCTGGCTGGGTCACTCAAGTTAATTCAGAGACTTGAAGAATCGCTGCCAAAGGTGCTTCAACAAAGTACTGAGTAAAGGGTCTGAATATGTACAGTTGAAGTCGGAAGTTTACATACACTTAGATTGGAGTAATTAAAAATTGTTTTTCAACCACTCCACACATTTATTGTTAACAAACTATAGTTTTGGCAAGTCGGTTAGGACATCTACTTTGTGCATGACACAAGTAATTTTCCAACAATTGTTTGCAGACAGATTGTTTCACTTATAACTCACTGTATCACAATTCCAGTGGGTCAGAAGTTTGGAAAACAACTTGGAAAATTCCATAAAATTATGTCATGGCTTTAGAAGCTTCTGATTGGCTAATTGACATCATTTGAGTCAACTGGTGGTGTACCTGAGGATATATTTCAAGGCCTACCTTCAAACTCAGTGCCTCTTTGCTTGACATCATGGGAAAATCAAAAGAAAACATCCAAGATCTCAGAAAAAAACATTGTAGACCACAAGTCTGACTCATCCTTGGAGGCAATTTCCAAATGCCTGAAGGTACCACGTTTATCTGTAAAAACAATAGTACGCAAGTATAAACATCATGGGACCACGCAGCCGTCATACTGCTCAGGAAGGAGACGCATTCTGTCTTCTAGAGATGAACGCACTTTGGTGTAAAAAGTGCAAATCAATCACAGAACAACAGCTAAGGACCTTGTGAAGATGCTGGAGGAAACGGGTATGAAAGTATCTATATCCACATATCCTATATCACCCCTGCTCCAAAACCGCCATGAAAAAGCCAGACTACGGTTTGCAACTGCACATGGGGACAAATATTGTACTTTTTGGAGAAATGTCCTCTGGTCTGATGAAACAAAAATAGAACTGTTTGGCCATAATGACCATCGTTATGTTTGGAGGAAAAAGGGGGAGGCTTGCAAGCCGAAGAACACCATCCCAACCGTGAAGCACAGGGGTCATGTTGTGGGGTGCTTTGCTGCAGGAGGGACTGGTGAACTTCACAAAATAGATTGCATCATGAGGGAAGAGAATGATGTGGATATACTGAAGCAACATCTCAAGACATCAGTCAGGAAGATAAAGCATGTTTGCAAATGGACAATGACCCCAAGCATTCTTCCAAAGTTGTGGCAAAATGGCTTAACTTCTTGGGATAGGGGGCAGCATTTTCACTCTTGGATGAATAGCATGCCCAGAGTGAACTGCCTCCTACTCAGTCCCAGATGCTAATATATGCATATTGTTATTAGTATTGGATAAAAAACACTCTGAGGTTTCTAAAACTGTTTGAATGATGTCTGTGAGTATAACAGAACTCATATGGCAGGCAAAAACCTGAGAAAAAATCCAAACCGGAAGTGGGAAATCTGAGGTTTGTAGTTTTTGAACTCAGCCCCTATCGAATTCACAGTGGGTTATTAGGCAATTCCTAGGGCTTCCACTAGATGTCAACCGTCTTTAGAACGTTGTTTCAGGCTTCTCGTGTGAAGGGGGGCCGGATGGGAGCTGTTTGCCTAAGGGGTCTGCCAGCAACCTCGTTCTCACACGCGCATTTCACGTGAGAGGTATCTCTCGTTCCATTGCTTTTCTACAGACAATGGAATTCTCCGGTTGGAACATTATTGAACATTTATGATAAAAACATCCAAAAAATTTATTCCATTCTTAGTTTGACAAGTTTCTTTGACCTGTAATGTAACTTTTTGAATTTTTCGTCCGACTGGACCTGAACCCGCTTTTGGATTTGTTTACCAAACGCCATAACAAAAGAAGCTATTTGGACATAAATGGACATTATCGAACAAAACAAGCATTTATTGTGGAACTGTGATTACTGGGAGTGCATTCTGATGAAGATCATCAAAGGTAAGTGAATATTTATAAAGCTATTTATGACTAATGTTGACTGCGCAACATGGAGGATATTTATTTTGGCTGGTTTGGGCTCTGAGCGCCGTTCTCAGATTATGCTTTATCCGTAAAAAAAATTAAAAATCTGACACAGCGGTTGCATTAAGGAGAAGTGTATCTAAAGTTCCATGCATAACACTTGAATTTTCATCAACATTTATAATGAGTATTTCTGTGAATTCATGTGGCTCTCTGCAATATCACTGCATGTTTTGGAACTTCTGAACATAACACGCCAATGTAAAATAAGATTTTTGGATATAAATATTAACTTTACCGAACAAAACATACATGTATTGCGTAACATGAAGTCCTATGAGTGTCATTTGAGGATCATCAAAGGTTAGTGATTAATTTTATCTCTATTTGTGCTTTTTGTGACTCCTCTCTTTGGCTGGAAAAATTGCTGGGTTTTTCTGTGAGTTGGTGGTGACCTAACAGAATCGTTTGTGGAGCTTTTGCTGTTAAGCATTTTTGAAATCCGACACTATGGCTGGATTGACGAGAATTTTATATTTAAAATGGTGCCTAATACATGTATGTTTGAGAATTTTGATTTATGAGATTTCTGTTGATTTGTCCCAGTAAGTTAAGGATAACAAAGTCAAGGTATTGGAGTGGCCATCACAAAGCCCTGACCTCAATCCTATAGAAAATGTATGGGCAGAACTAAAAAAGTGTGTGCGAGCAAGGAGGCCTACAAACCTGACTCAGTTACACCAGCTCTGTCAGGAGGAATGGGCCAACATTCACCCAACTTATTGTGGGAAGCTTGACCCAAGTTAAACAATTTTAAAGGCAATGCTACCAAATACTATTTGAGTCCCAGTATGTACTGGGAATGTGATGAAAGAAATAAAAGCTGAAAGAAATCATTCTCTCTACTATTATTCTGACATTTCACATTTTTAAAATAAAGTGGTGATCCTAACTGACCTAAAAACAGGGAATTTTTACTAGGATTAAATGTCAGAAATTGTGGAAAAACTGCATTTAAATGTATTTGGCTAAGGTGTATGTAAACTTCCAACTTCAACTGTAAATGTGATAGTATTATTTTTAATACATTTGCAAAAATGTCTAAAACCTGTTTTTGTTTTGTCATTATGGGGTATTGTGTGTAGATTGATGAGTGGGAAAAAACAATTTCATCCATTTTAGAATAAGGTTGTAACATAACAAAATGTGGGAAAAGTGAAGGGGTCTGAATACACTGTACATATGAAATGGGTAAAACAGAAAGGAAAATGCCGCACACTGCTCATGGCTCATGTCCCAGGTGATATTTATTAACAACGTTTCAACCCTTAGGTCTTCATCAGGCATCCATATCCCAGGTGGTGGTGGAAGGGCAGTACTCAGTGACATCGCATTAATTTGTTTTCCATGAGTTTGCCTGCAACTCCAGCACTTGCGGAACGTACCTGGATGTGCTTATGTTCTTCAGCTTTTGTACTAAAACAGTATGTTTACACATGTTTAAACATTATTAAAGTGACCAGTGTTCCATGTCTATCTACACAGGGCAGCAGGGCTAAGTAACCCGGAGGTAGCTTAGTCTCGTCCGAGACTGCCGAGCAGCTCCCCCGGGACTGCCACGCAGAACAGAAGAAAATATCAGCGCATGGCAAGAAGCTCGAGATTTGCCCATGGAAATAACAGGGAAAATTCTAGAAAGTTGAGTGAAGTTAACACTATCAATGTTTCCCTTTACTGTGACAATTGTGATCGAATCAACGCGATATTAGCCACTTTTAATGCAACATACCGAAACAAAACGAACTATGCAAGAGATGTTGTTGTAGGAAGAACGCATCGGGGTAGGATTCTATTGCGCACGACTCAGCCCATACTCTACACAGACCAGTGGGGTATTTTGAGACAGGCTTGAATAAACTAAATAGTCAATAGGCAGAGGATGGAATAATTTATTTTTCTCTGTAATAATGGTAAGGGAATAACAATGCATTTTATTTTGTTGATTGGTTTCTTGCAACAAACATTTGTTACCTTAATGTCAAGCTCTGCATATTGTTTTTCAAAAGTCTCATGGAATGTAGGCCTACATTGAACACCACACATTGGCTGTTACTGTAGACTGAACGATGGAAATGGCTGTTCTATGTTAAAATGTTATGGGATGCATTTTCTCCATTGTTTTTGATGGTAGGCGACTCTGGTAGGCCTATATTATGATCAAATAGCCTCAGTAGCATAATGCCACTGTTAAAAAAAAAACAAAGCGGGTAAAGCCTTAGTGTTGTCCATGCAGGAAGGTGCACATCATTTTCACAACGTTCAAGTTTGCGCTCAGCAGACCTGAAATATGTTCGGTGTCAATATAAAGTTTGGGAAACATTGCTAGTGACAGTGACTAAGTTCAGGGTCGGAAAGGGGGGGTACCTAGTCAGTTGTCCAACAAATGTGTCTTCCACATTTAACCCAACCCCTCTGAATCAGAGCGGTGCGGGGGGCTGCCATAATCGACATCCACGTCTTCAGGCCCGGGGAACAGTGGGTTAACTGCCTTGCTCGGGGGCAGAACGACAGATTTTTACCTTGTCAGCTCAGGGATTTAATCCAGTAACCTTCCGGTTACTGGCCCAACGTTCTAACCACTAGGCTATCTGCCGCCTGGGTGGAGGCCGGCTAATGATGGCTGTTTAATAGTCTGATGGTAGCGGCCTCCCGAGTGGTCTAAGGCACTGCATTGCAGTGTTAGCTGTGCCACTAGAGATTCTGGGTTCGGGTCCAGGCTCTGTTGCAGCCAGCCTTGACCGGGAGACCCTTGGGACGGCGCACAATTGGCCCAGCGTCGTCCGGGTTAGGGGAGGGTTTGGCCGGCATGGATGTCCTTGTCCCATCGCACACTAGTGACTACTGTGGCGGGCCAGGCGCAGTGCACGCTGACACAGTTGCCAGGTGCACAGTGTTTCCTCCAACACATTGGTGCGGCTGTCTTCCAGGTTAATTGGGCATTGTGTCAAGAAACGGTGCAGGGTGGTTGGGTTGTGTTTCGAGGGACGCACGGCTCTCGACCTTCGCCTCTCCTGAGTCCATATGGGAGTTGCAGCTATGCGACAAGATTATAACTACCACAAAATTGGGTTGAAAACTGGGTAAAAAAAAAAAGATTAAAAAATTCTCTGGTCTTGAGGTAGAAGCTGTTATTCCGTCTCTCTATCCAAGCTTTGATGCACCTGTACTGACCTTGCCTTCTGGATGATAACTGGGTGAATAGGCCATGGCTGAGGTCCTTGATGATCTTGTTGGCACAGGATCGCCTAGAATGTCATTGTATGCTGTAATGTTGAGATTTCCCTTCGCTGGATCTAAGGGGCCCGAACCATGGTGATCTTAGTGTGGCTGCTCGGCCATGGAAACCAATTTCATGGGTTCTTGTACTGACATTGCTTCCAGAGGCAGTTTGGAACTCAGTGAGTGTTGAAACCGAGGAGAGACAGTTTTTACACACCTCAGCACTCGGCGGTCCTGTCCTGTGAGCTTGTGTGGCCTAGCACTTTGCGGCTGAGCCGTTGTTGCTCCTAGACGTTTCCACTTGAAAGACTTTGGTTGCAAGCAGGACTAAGGCAGAGAGGAAGAGGCGAAGTGAGAGGGCTCACTCTCGCCAAAATAAGCCCAATGTGTTTCATATGCGGCTGCTCGCCCACGTTTTATAGTATTTGCAGAGGTGGGTAGAGTACTGAAAACTTAAGTAAAAGTACTGTCACTTAATTGTAATTTGCTCAAGTAAAATTTGACTCCTTAAACTACTCAAGTAACAGTAAAAAGTATCCGGCCAGAAATTGACTTAACTAGGGAGCGGCAGGGTAGCCTTGTGTAGAGCATTGGACTAGTAACCAAAAGGTTGCAAGTTCATATCCCCGAGCTGAGAAGGTAAAACTGTTGTTTTGCCCCTGAACAAGGCAGTTAACCCACTGTTCCTAGGCCGTCACTGAAAATAAGACTTTGTTCTTAACTTGTCTAGTTAAATAAAGGTAAATAAAAATAAACTGTGACAGCAAACCAAAAGGACAACTTCGTGCAATTTATTTGACATTAATCTATCATTAAAGCCTGACAGCACCATCTTGCAGATGTCCCCCAGCACAGGTACTCTCCCATGAAGACTGACATTAAACAAAGTCTGTAGGCTGTAAGTTACAGTTTCAATTATGATAATTCAGTATCGACTTAATCTATCAATGTGCACAATTTCATAATGGTACTCCAGACATTGGAAGAAATACATGTTACAATATCATTTGAGGTATGTGATGGTGAAATCATACTAAAAAGATTTACACCAAGTGTGATGTAAAATGTTTCATTCAGAATGAACAGGTAAGTGTTACAACAGTCAATACCGAATTTTCACCATTTATGTTACCAGTATGCAAATTAGACATTTTCACCATGGAATGAAATTGATGTTGTGTTTTATTTTGCCTTTTCCTAACCTGCTATGAAATGTGTCTTCATCTTCCAAATATCTCCTTTCCACTGAGGGGTATTTTATTTCCTTGAGAGAGCAAGAGTGAGAAATGTGTGGGAGGATGCTGAGCTGAACTGACCCATTGATCCAGCTAACATTAGCTACCTACATGGTTGACACAGCTAGCTAGCTTAGACAGTTTACGTAGTGGCAACCTAATATGATAGCTACTTCCACACACATCTGATTAATCTATTCAAGCGTTGTGCCAATGACAAGGTCGCTAGTTGACCAACTAACAGATCATATGAGCTAAAAACAGGAGATTCAACTTTTTGTCAGATTCTGGGTTTGCCAAAGCTAGCTAAGTAGCCATTTGATTTGTACTTCTCCTCAAAACACAATTAACAGTAGAATATCTTAGAAATAGTTATCTTACTCCAGAAATATATTATTAAAAGGCCGAAGGTAAAGTGCAACTTACCTCTGATCACGTCTGGCTAAGAACCCAATAACAAAAATATGAAGACACCTGCTTCACTTCAATAGTCATACAGATTTAAAGGGGAACCAATAGTATCAATTCATGTAAATATTTTTTTAATCATGTTTGGTTGGGAGGTTTGTGTCTGTCAGCAATAATATAATAAATCTACACTGACAAAAAATATAAACGCAACATGTAAAGCGCTGGTCCCATGTTTCATGATCTGAAAAAAAAAATCCACACAAAATGTTTATTTCTCTCAGATTTTGTGCACAAATTGGATTACATCCCTGTTAGTGAGCGTTTTATCCTTTGCCAAGATAATCCATCCACTTGACAGGTGTGACGCATCAAAAAGCTGATTAAACAGCATGATCATTACACAGGTGCGCCTTGCTGGGGACAATAAATAGGCCACTAAAATGTCCAGTTGTGTCACAACACAATGCCACAAATGTCTCAAGTTGAGGGCGGTGCAATTGGCATGCTGACTGCAGGAATGTCAGGCAGAGCTGTTGCCAGAGAATTTAATTATAATCTACCATAAAGCCCCTCCAACGTTGTTTGAGAGAATTTTGCAGTACGTCCAACTGGCCTCAAAACCGCAGACCACGAGTAACCACGCCTGCTCAGGACCTCCACGCCCGGTTTCTTCACCGGAAAAACTCATTTTTATTGGTGGGCTTGGCTCCCCAGTCGGTGCACCCCTGCCCAGTCATGTGAACTCCATAGATTAGAGCCTAATGAATTTATTTCAATTGACTTATTTCCTAATGAACTGTAAGGCAGCAACATATAAGACATTGTTGAATGTTGCGTTTTATATATTATTTTTTCAGTATATGTAACGAAAGGGATTTGGTCAATTGAAACTTAGTAAAAAGTCAGTTACTTCCCCCAGAAATTAGAGAGTAACTAGAAAAGTACTAGTTCCTCCAAAAATATTAAGGGCATTTGTGGACCAGATTCAAACTCAAGACTACTCAGGCACGTGTGCCATTGTCAGTGGCTGTACCCACTGGTTCATGGAAGGAACTGAAATAACCTTTAATTTATTTTGCCTATTGGTTGCCTTAAACATAGAATAAAACAATTGATCTAAAGAAACAGATTTTCCCCTAACGAAGAATACATTATCCCCTACAAATATTGTCCATTTATTATAATCCACAAGTGGCGCTCTGTAGCTTGCACGTAGCATACATAGGCTACTTGTACTGACAACCAGTGAATCTGCAGTCTAAATTATTGTGTAGACTACTAACACAGCTACCAGCTGACTCCTAGCGTCAATTCTAAATACACATTCAAAATCCTTATTGTGCAAGATTATTTTCCTCCTACGACGAAATGGGTCATATTAGGATCTGACGTCTGTACATTATAAACTGTTTAAACATAATTAGAGCAGTAAAGATAAATGTTTTGTCATACCCATGGTATACGGTCTGATATGCCACAGCTTTCAGGGCTCGAACCCCCAAGTTTATCAAATCATGGGATAGGGAGACATCCAATGCGATGGTTGCATTTATTTTCAATGAAAACGAGTACTTCTAGTCTTTCGACATAAACATTTCTATTGTTAGTCCAGGCCTCTTAGTTTCTGCATTGTATATGGGCCGTGTAAACTGACACCACTCACATACTCATGTCAATGGCTTACGGTACATCACAATTAGACAACATACAGGATAGTGTGCTTTATCATATCCATTTTTCATATCTGCATTTTAATAAAGCCAAGTAAGTTCTGAAAATATTCACATACAGGTTTCTGGATTAACATAAAACAGCACCAGAAATGATTGCATATTTTTAATATTTAGTACTAGTATACTTGATGGTACCTACATATACCGGTTTGCAAAAATATAAATATACAGGTACTGTACTTAGTTACGTTATTGCTATGCAGGATTAAGGTCTGGCCTTGTTTGGCTCAGAATTCAGACCCCACTCTGAGGTGTACGGCCATTGTCTTATGTCAGATAGCGTAATGAAATGTCTACACTGTCGGTTGAATGTCACGTAGGAGTGACGCCACCTGATGTAAGACAATGGTGTTTGGCTGGTGAGGAGTCGAGTCCACCTACACTACCAGTAAATGCTTATCCGTTAACATTACATTAACTGACAATATGGGAGAACAAGGTAACAACACAAGTTAGTACCAAAAAACAGTGAAGTTCAAAGTCCATGATTTGTTGTTGTGCCTGTTATAAATCAGTGATGGTGAGCAAAACACATCAGTAAGTCTCAAACTAGAAAAAGAACAAGATGTATAAAAAAAACATGTTCCAAATTATAACATTAATGATCCTAGAGAAGGGAATGGCCACTGTCAGCAAGTTAGCTCTCTCGGTCTCCTGTCCCATCAGGGTCTTTGGTCCATGTGCACAATGTCATGAAGGAATGTCAAAAAACAAACGTTGACGTCACTATGATGATGGAAGACAAATCCATGGTCGGCTTGGCATACTGGGCTCATACATTAACTGAAAGAAAATGACAAAGAAAATGACCACAAATGACAAAATAAAGTGAATGGAAACACACTGTGGAGTGAAATTATGCAAATCATATACATTCCACATTCACATGCTTTCAGAAAAATGTATGACTTCATGAAGATGAAGTATAATGAAGGTGAAAGAGAAGACAGAAAAAAGAAAAAAATAAGGTCAGAAAATGTGTGGATTGTGCCTCAGAAAATCAATATAATGTCAGTACAGAATAATTAATGAAGGAGTGATAATTCAGAGCTGTCAGGGGAGGGAGCCCTTCAACTCCATTTTGAAGACCACTCATGAAAAATGCCAGTGTAAATGTAAAGTTCTAACAAAACTGTTACGAAGAGATCGAAATTTACACAATAGTTACCGGGAGGAAAATGGGGGAGCGTCATGCCTTTTCAATTTCAATGTATTTATTTTTTTAAATGGGGGGGGGTAATATGTTTTTTTTTGTTTAGTCCAGGGGAGGGTCGTGTAATTTGTAAATGGATGAAATTCCACATGCTCAGGGTTTGAGAATTAGTTTCTTATAATAGTATCTCATGTGTGCCCAATGCTGCCCCTCATCCCCGATTCTCTGCTGGGTGCGCAATATCTAGCACGCCTAGTGTGGTCTCAATCAAATGATCCATGGCCTAGGCTATACAACAAGCATGCTGGGAGAAGCACAGGGCAAAGTTATATTTTTAAGAAAATGTACAGTGCCTTGCGAAAGTATTCGGCCCCCTTGAACTTTGCGACCGTTTGCCACATTTCAGGCTTCAAACAAAGATATAAAACTGTATTTTTTTGTGAAGAATCAACAACAAGTGGGACACAATCATGAAGTGGAACGACATTTATTGGATATTTCAAACTCTTTTAACAAATCAAAAACTGAAAAATTGGGCGTGCAAAATTATTCAGCCCCCTTAAGTTAATACTTTGTAGCGCCACCTTTTGCTGCGATTACAGCTGTAAGTCGCTTGGGGTATGTCTCTATCAGTTTTGCACATCGAGAGACTGACATTTTTTCCCATTCCTCCTTGCAAAACAGCTCGAGCTCAGTGAGGTTGGATGGAGAGCATCTGTGAACAGCAGTTTTCAGTTCTTTCCACAGATTCTTGATTGGATTCAGGTCTGGACTTTGACTTGGCCATTCTAAACACCTGGATATGTTTATTTTTGAAACATTCCATTGTAGATTTTGCTTTATGTTTTGGATCATTGTCTTGTTGGAAGACACATCTCTGTCCCAGTCTCAGGTCTTTTGCAGACTCCATCAGGTTTTCTTCCAGAATGGTCCTGTATTTGGCTCCATCCATCTTCCCATCAATTTTAACCATCTTCCCTGTCCCTGCTGAAGAAAAGCAGGCCCAAACCATGATGCTGCCACCACCATGTTTGACAGTGGGGATGGTGTGTTCAGCTGTGTTGCTTTTACACCAAACATAACATTTTGCATTGTTGCCAAAAAGTTCAATTTTGGTTTCATCTGACCAGAGCACCTTCTTCCACATGTTTGGTGTGTCTCCCAGGTGGCTTGTGGCAAACTTTAAACAACACTTTTTATGGATATCTTTAAGAAATGGCTTTCTTCTTGCCACTCTTCCATAAAGGCCAGATTTGTGCAATATACGACTGATTGTTGTCCTATGGACAGAGTCTCCCACCTCAGCTGTAGATCTCTGCAGTTCATCCAGAGTGATCATGGGCCTCTTGGCTGCATCTCTGATCCGTCTTCTCCTTGCATGAGCTGAAAGTTTAGAGGGACGGCCAGGTCTTGGTAGATTTGCAGTGGTCTGATACTCCTTCCATTTCAATATTATCGCTTGCACAGTGCTCCTTGGGATGTTTAAAGCTTGGGAAATCTTTTTGTATCCAAATCCGGCTTTAAACTTCTTCACAACAGTATCTCGGACCTGCCTGGTGTGTTCCTTGTTCTTCATGATGCTCTCTGCGCTTTTAACGGACCTCTGAGACTATCACAGTGCAGGTGCATTTATACGGAGACTTGATTACACACAGGTGGATTGTATTTATCATCATTAGTCATTTAGGTCAACATTGGATCATTCAGAGATCTGCACTGAAAGTAAAGGGGCTGAATAATTTTGCACGCCCAATTTTTCAGTTTTTGATTTGTTAAAAAAGTTTGAAATATCCAATAAATGTCATTCCACTTCATGATTGTGTCCCACTTGTTGTTGATTCTTCACAAAAAAATACAGTTTTATATCTTTATGTTTGAAGCCTGAAATGTGGCAAAAGGTCACAAAGTTCAAGGGGGCCGAATACTTTCGCAAGGCATTGTACTTTGGGTTTTTGCACTGCTGGGATGGTGTGTGTGTGATATATATATATAATATATAATATATAACACTAGGCTACACTGCATTACACATTGCGATGGATAGGCGTTCCCATTCATGGTTTGACTGACATTCAGAGGGAGCGCTACAACTTTCTATAGCCGAGAAGCAGTGGTGTAGTTCTCAGATCAAAGTTTGTACCCACAGATTGAATACTTAAATGATAATCCCGATAAGCCGGTGTTTGGAGGATATATTAACACTGGTGTCGAGGGCCGGTATTATCATATTATCCACTAGATGGAGACTGTAGAAGCAATAAAAAAAAGTTATGTGACTGCCTCACATAGAACCCGTCTCTCTATTTGGATACATCCATAACAATGAGCTAATGATGTGCAATTTCACCTGGCATAGAAAATGTGCTCTCTCGCAGGACACCGTTGTTCAGAGGAGCTAACAACACAGTCACATCATACAAGCTGCAAACTAGCTGCACTTAGTTTTGTTTGACCTGTTTTCTATTGACATTTCTTTGTATATATCCTTGAAAATGTATGCTGATTCATGATTTCGACTGGTTGAGAAAAGCTGCCCGCCTGTCTGTCTGTCTCATCCCAACACGTTCATTACTATGCGACAGCTGAAGATCGAATTTGAATATTGAAACAAGGCTGCAAACGTCGGAGACAAACAGCAAGGTTTATACAAATCTCCACTGTTAAACTAAATGTCAGTCTAAAAGAAATGAGAGATAATGTCTAAATGCTTTTTATAATGGAGATAAAGTTTATAAATTGCCTGGCTGGGCAGACTAGACAGTGGATTGCCAGTCCGATGGAACAGAGTAAATAGGCATTTTAACATCATAGATTCAGCCGGTGGTAGCTTGTGGAATAGACACTGGCTGGAATGCGGTTTAACCAATCAGCATTCTGGATTAAACCCACCCGTTGTATAAAATAATAAGTGACGAGTAGGTCTATCAGATGTAGGCAACATCTTGATGAGGATTATTTTGAGCGCCTTTTGAACCGTGGTGCTGAATGGATAGCAGTAGTCACGTATCATTCTAAATTCCAATGCGCAAGGGGGTCCGTGGAGTTTTATGGACATCAAGACGGACACACAAAAAAATGTGGATCCTAGATCTTGTGATAAGGTTTGTGCGATGGATCAGTTTGTCTGCATATGCAGTAGTGGTGGTACTCCGATAGTAGGGCGAGTTCAAGTCTTGTCATACAAGACTGTTGACGACAGCCGTTTTAGAAACCCCTGGTAGAGATGTCTGTGGCTGTTATGTTGGACTTGGCCCGCTTAAAGTGTTCATGCCTCCGACCGACGGGCAATAGCAAAAAAAATCAATTAAATAATTAAAGCGGATACGGCCTCAGTGTTCATAGTAAACGCGCAATGGAAGTTGCACTGAATTTGACAACATTCATGTTTGCACTCAGCAGACCTGAAATTTGCGCAGTGCCACATTTCTTTTGAGGGAACAGTTTTTTCAAGTGCTCAGGGAGGGTTGAGTAAAAATATATTTTACTACCATTTAAACTTCAGAGAGTTACCATTTTCTCCAGGTATCCCCCATAAATAACATACAATACCTAATGTAGTGAAAACCCAAGCACTACCTCAGGAACTATGAAATATGTCAGACTAACCACAAAATGGATGAACGGTTTCACTAATAACTGCCAATGCACATATTATCCACTAGATGGAGACTTCAGAAGCAAAAAAAAAAAAAAGTGTCTGTGACTGCCTCACAGAGAACCTGTCTCTCTCCAACTAGGAACTGCTAAGGTCAGGTATTTTCCATAAGTCTGTCTGCTCATATTCATATAACTATTTCAGTGTACAATAAATACATCACCCTGGTATGGAATTTGGGGGGACGGAGGGGAAGGCCCCTCATGATCAGGGTATATACTCTAAGTCAATCCACTGCTATCTGTGATCTCAATTCAATCCTTTGGGGAGAAAGGGAGGACAAAGGAACTTTGAAGCTAAACCATAGGGTAAGAGAAGGTAAGGGAGGAATAAAGGGAGAGTGAGTGGAAGAGGACAGGAACTTGCTTACTTTTTCTTGTCCTTGTCCTTCTTGAGTGGCTGGGCTAAGGACAATGTCTCAGCTGCCACCTTCCTGCGGTTGAAGGCGTTCATTTCCTCTTCCAGTTCCCGCCTCTTCTCCTCCACCTTCCTCTTCTCCTCCTGGTGCATATGCTTCAGCTGCTCAAATTTGTTGTGCAACTGATTGTGGCAGATAGATAAGATGTCAGGCCAAGAGATAAAACTTGATTATCTACAAACCAAATATATATCAAAAAGGTCAGCACAGGTATAAATATGCATTGTTACATTTGACAGTATGTAGGTGTCAATGTCAACATTCAGTACCAGTCAAAAGTTTGGACACACCTACTCATTCAAGTGTTTTTATTTGTTACTATTTTCTACATTGTATAATAATAGTGAAGACACCACAACTATGAAATAACACATATGGAATCATGTATAAACCAAAAAAAGTGTTAAATAAATCCAAATATATTTCACATTTGAGATTCGTCAAAGTAGCCACCCTTTGCCTTGACAGATTTGCATACTCTCTCACCCAGCTTCATGAGGTAGTCACCTGGAATGCATTTCAATTAACAGGTGTGCCTCGTTAAAAGTTAATTTGTGGAATTTCTTTCCTTCTTAATGCATTTGAGCCAATCAGTTGTGTTGTGACAAGGTGGGGGGATATACAGAAGATAGCCCTATTTGGTAAAGACCAAGTCCATATTATGGCAAGAACAGCTCAAATAAGCAAAGAGAAATGAGTCCATAACTTTAAGACATGAAGGTCTGTCAATGTGGAAAATTTCAATAACTTTTAAAGTTTCTTCAAGTGCGGTTGCTAAAAACCATCAAGCGCTATGATAAAACTGTCTCTCATGAGGACCGCCACAGGAAAAGAAGACCCAGAGTTACCTCTGCTGCAGAGGATAAGTTCATTAGAGTTACTGGCCTCAGAAATTGCAGCCCAAATAAATGCTTCAAAGAGTTCAAGTAACAGACAAATCTCAACATCAACTGTTCAGAGGAGACTGTGTGAATCAGGCCTTCATTGTCTAATTGCTGCAAAGAAACCACTACTAAAAGACACCAATAAAATGAGACATGCTTGGGCCATGAAACACGAGCAATGGACATTAGACCGGTGGAAATCTGTCCTTTGGTCTGATGAGTCCAAATTTGAAATTTTAGGTTCCAATCGCCATGTCTTTGAGACTTGGAGAAGGTGAACGGATGATCTCCGCATGTGTAGTTCACACCGTGAAGCATGGAGGTGGTGGTGTCATGGTGTGGGGGTGCTTTGCTGGTGACACTGTGGTTTATTTAGAATTCAAGGCACACTTCACCAGCATGGCTACCACAGCATTCTGCAGTGATATGCCATCCCATCTGGTTTGAGCTTAGTGGGACTATCATTTTAGGTTTTATAAGGGCTATTTGACCAAAAAGGAGAGTGATTGTGCTGCATCAGATGACCTGGCCTCCACAATCATCTGACCTCAACCCAATTGAGATGGTTTGGGATGAGTTGGACTGCAGAGTGAAGGAAAAGCAGCCAACAAGTGCTCAGCATATGTGGGAACTCCTTCAAGACTGTTGGAAAAGCAAAAGCTGGTTGAGAGAATGAAGAGTGTTCAAAGCTGTCATCAAGGCAAAGAGTGGCTACTTTGAAGAATCTAAAATGAAATAACACTTTATTGGTTACTACATAATTCCATGTGTTATTTCATAGTTGTGATGTCTTCAATAAATAGATGTCCAAACTTTTGACAGGTACTGTATATGTAACAACTGAATCCTACATAAGACCGCAAACTCATTTCCTTCACCCCCCCACCTTCCTCCTCTTTCCCAGCCAGCAGCCACACCCTCACCTCTCTCTCCTTCTCTTTCAGCTCTGCCTCAGTCTCCTTCACTTTGTTGACAAACATCTGTCTCATCTCCTCCTCCTTCTTCTGCAGGTCTCCCATGAACTCTTTCCTCTTGGCTTCGTAGGTCTCCTGGAGGCTGTGGACAGGACAAACAAAGAAGTGGCTTACTACATATCAGACTAACTACAGCTTGGACTAACTCACAAAGGAATTACCATTTTTAAATCACTCACAGAGCATCTTTACATGCTGAACTCAGATTCATTGGTCTGCTTTCTTATAACATATGACTAAACAATTCATTTCAGTGTTTGTGTGTTCTGTGATCAGCCTTGCTGCCTCACCTGAATGGCTCACAGTCAGGGTCTGTATCTTTGAATCCCATCTCCTCCAGTTTGCAGCGGCGGTAGAGCTCGTAGTGGCGGGCATGAGTCTGCTCCCTCAGGTCCTCCATGTTCACCCTGATTAGCATCTCACGCAGCTTCACAAAGTCACAGTGGCTCTCGTTCTCCACTGGGCGGGACAGCACAGAGACAATGCAATGTCAACGAGACTATGTTACTAACATCTGAGGTCACAGGCACCACCATCAACCACGGTCAATGAATCTACATGAATGATATACAAGTTCAATGGGTCCACGTTGTGGGACTCCTGCAATTGATTAATGATAAACTAGGAGCTGTAAGATAACTCTCCTCTCAGAGTAGGAGTAGCATCACATCAACTGAGGAAAGCACAGTACGATTGAGGGGAAAATGTGGGGATATTTGGCAAGAGCAGTGTACATTAATTAGAAAAAAAAGGACAAAGTTCAGAGGTTATGGTCCACTAATAGAGTCAAAGAGTTCTCAGGCATCCAATCATGTGAGGACTGGAGCAGGAAGCCTTTCCTGCTTTTCACACTGACATAAGTGGGGGAGGATTTGCCCAGAGGAAGGTCATGGACTCCATGGCTACAGTGGTATACTGCAGGATATAGTGGAAATAAATACTGTATCAACCCCAGCTGTGAGCGCTGTGCTGGATGTAAGGATGTGGTAAAAAAAACAAAGTGCCAATTAGCACAGCGTTTAGTGTGGAACATGATCACTTTCGACATGAGTCACTACGCCTTCAGTATACAGAGAACGTGAAAATACTTTTTGAGAGAAATGACATACACAGACAAATGACCTCCACTTTGAAGTCTTTGGAGATGAGAAATGTGGAAGAAAATGGCTGACATCTGGCAACTAACAACCTCTCTGGTAAACTCTCCCCGCTGAGATCCGGGGTGCAATTTGCTGACCCCGGGAAACCCAGAGTTGCCAGGGCAGGGGAGAAACACATTACACACTCTGCACAGAAATAGTTGGGAGGGAAGAAATACCAGCGGTCTGCCATCTGTCATAGTTGTCTGGGGTTCAGAGATAACAAGAGAGATATCCTGAGGTGAAACTTAAAAAAGCACTCAAAATATCCCCCTACAAGACGTGTTTCTCATTTATCATAACCCATATATGACATAGAAAAACTGTTTTGATTGAGATAGTTGCTGCTATAAGCGAGGGAGATTCAATCAAGTGAACACACAAGATTCACTTAATCCAGTTTCCCAAACAATTTCAAAATTGTTTTTTTTAATGACCCATTCACTGAAAGATAAGACTCTCAGGAACACGTATATGCATCTTCTGTTTCCCTCGACAATGCTCACAAGCCGCGCAGGACTCATTAGAACAGAGTGGACAAGACCAGGCACCAAACCTGACAAGGGGAAGACAGAAGATCATCCAAAATTATTTCCTGATGATCTTCTGAACTTCCCAATACCTTTCTGATGTATTTTAATCACTTCAAACCACACTTTCTTCAGATTGAAATGCTTTCAAAAGTACGGTCAGACTGATTGGTAATAGGCCGTCATTGTCCCAATTCAAAAAGCAAAAACTGGCAGTTTCTTACATCACTTTGGGAACCTCTGACTTAATAATTTTCTATCTAGCCTATAATTTATCACCCTATTGATTGATGGAAATCCTCTGCTACACGCTTAACCTATGAGGCAGGCTTTATAAATAAACCTAAACCACAGTCCTTGAAGGATTGTGGATTGGAAACAACAGCCACAGGATAATGGAGAGAGCGTTCTGAATCAAACTCCCAGCTGGGTTCAAATATTAGGCTGACACTTTTATGATTTTTGTCTTGCTGCTTTTTGTTCTATGTTGCTATGTCTGTATGCTTCGTCTTGCTTGTCCTATGTTGCTATTGTCTATATTGTAATTGTTTTTAATAACCTGCCTGCGGTTGAAAATTAGCTGACTGGCTAAAACCGGCACTGTACAATATCCCTGTAAATAAAAATAAACTCAACACTAAAAAAATTCTCACAACAGTGCTCAGTGACAAGATCAAATTACAGCGTTTAGCCATCCCTGTCGACCACAGCTAAACATCTGCAAACAAAGCAAACAATGTAGCAGTGTCCCTGTAGTAATACTACCAATAGATGTGGCAGTGTCCCTGCAGTAATACTACCAATAGTGCATTCATCGGTCTCTGCCATTCCTGAACAGTGGTTCTCTCCTGAAATGGAAAGAAGCAAAGCGGTACAGAAGGAAAGGTACTCACCTTGCACTACTCCCCAGGGATACTGCCTGGCCCGCACTGTTTTGTTCCCAACTTTGACCTCCTCGATGCTCCCCACCACAGCGAAGGGGAGGTGAGCCTGAAAGAGTTCAGAGGTCAAGAGGTTAGTCAGGTTACAGATTTGACCAGAAGCAGCTTCCACAACACCCATCACTCTCACACAGGTTACACTTCCTTCCTCACAGTATAGCCAACATTTTTACTGGACAGGTCTAACTGCTTAGACAGATGTCCATAGGAAGACAGGAAAAAAAAGCAGACAGGCAATAGATAAACTTTGGCTGTACCAACGTTGCCATAGACCACACAAGAGTAACTCTAAACAGTGTTGACATATACGTTACTTCAGTTACTGTGTTTAACATCTAGCCAGCTGTATTTAGAGGCATGTCTTGTTGGTCTGATTAAACATATGGGCCCGATTGCAATAGAGATGCGGAAACTGCGGATTACCTGCAGGTTACAGCTGGATTTCTCAACACTCTACTACCGGGAGATTACACAGAGCTCCAAGCTAAAATAACCCTGGTTGCAATGAAAAAAGCTGCGGAAATATAACTAGAAGACCAGCTGATCTGACGCTGTTACTGTCAAGCCGGCTTAACACTAGACAATGGAAATGGCAATTGTCTGCGTTTACTACTCCCACCCCAGTGGAGAAAACATCCTATCAGGAACAACAAAATATAAATCATTTTTTTTGAAGAGAAGAATGTGACATATTATGACTGGAAATGTAGCCTGTTAATTACAATGATTATAACTCTGCGAAAGTAACGTTCTTGAAGATCAACTTTATATTAATTCATTAAAGTTACATGGATTGCAGCAACATGTGCGACAGACATTGATTCTTCAATAAAGTACAATATGAAACAATAGGCCCACTGCCTAATTAATGTAGCACTATACGAAATGATAAGGTTCATTATTGACTTATCACGTTCTACAAATAAATAAATAATCTCTGCTGTCTGCACAATATTAGGATACAATACAATTTGATTCAAAATACAACACAACCACAATTTTGTTTCAAATGTCACATGTGTGGTTTACAGTTCAGGAATATTTATTTTTCCCCTCTTGATAAGAAATGGCCATATTCGAGTCAGACAAGTAAAATCATTAATGGATTACATAAATAGTCAACAAAAATTTTTTATCCAACACCATGATTTTTCCCATTCATAAATGTACAGAGTAGGCTACATTGCCATAGTAGATTTGCTGTGATAAATGAGTAAATTAAATACTTAATTTCAGTTGTACAGAATGATTGTCAAATACATAAAATCGCAAGATCAAATTGTTCCAATGATGATTTCGTCCTCTGGTGGGTATTATCTTGAAAAATGTTGGTCGCAATCAGGACTAAAGATTATGACACCCATGTTATGGAGCGGTAAAATCGGTGGCGGGTGATGGTTGTAATTGAGATCAGACGTGTGGTTGATTTGAGCACGTAATGATGGCGAAAGCCCTTTCCACTCACAGCACGTGTCATTCCGTATACGAGTTGAAAATGGCAGAGTTCGTCATTGATAAGCGCCTAAATTGGAACACAGTGGCTGTACAGTAAGACGCTTTACAGAGTTCAGGTTCTCCACTTCACTGTATGGTTTTGACTGACGGCAGTTATAAACTTGAGTACCGTGCGCGACAAAAAGATGCCCCTCCCCTTCTGCTAATTAAGATACCTTTTCACATTTGTTGTTATCCGAGTGAGGTCAACCTGTTTCTGAAAGTTGAGAATTATAATAAATACAGCTCTGAAGTCATACAAGCAAACCACACACCCATGATACCCAAATGTGAACTTCACATTTCCATATTTGAAAACTCATGTAAATTTGCAGTATCGATGATTATGATCGCTATGTTTGATCCACAGTTACAATGACGGGATGCGTTTGCCATGGAACACACACTTAAATGCACTCATGACTCCATTCTATGTGTAACATTCTATGTGCCTTCGAAAGCCTAACACTGTAAAATTGTATTTTAGAACTTAGCAAGCCATGTCAGCAATAGAATAAGCTTTCAAATGATGCCCACCTGACCCAGATTGCGATTTATAATGGACCATTTTTGGATTGCGTAAAACAGTAATTGTCTGATGATGGGCACAGTTTGGAGAGATGTGAGGCCACTTGGAGGCTTCTCGCTCAAACCCTTGTAATATTTTTTATTATTATCTTGCACCTACTCCCACATTTCAAAGAATATACTTATGTTGCTGAACATATTTTCAGATTTCCTTATTGACCAATGCTGTGAAAACTACAGTAAAGGTCAAGTGCACATCAAATCAACAGTGTAATGTTTGGATTAATTATTGTGTCAGGTGAACTGTTGTGTCCTCACCTTTGGTGTGATCATTTCCCCATAATCTCCAGTGGTCACTTTCAATTGCTACCATGCTTTTTATAATTCAACTATTAGAAACATTTACATTTGGCCCTGTGCATATAGGTACATTTCCACGCGTGTGTGTAAGGGCATAACGAGAGAACCCCTGGCGATGATCTAGTGACCAGTGTTGGTGCAACTGGCCCATGGTTCTTTATTGCTCCCAGAATGACCCTGGCCAGTGAGCCATCATGAGGAAAACATGTTCACCAGAAGGAACCTCAAGAATTAAGTGGCAAGCCAAAACTGGCAAGGGCCCAGGCACGAGGTAATCTAGCCTGAACACCGTGCTATAGGGTACGTCCCAAATGGCACCCTAATCCCGATTTAGTGGACTACATTTGATCAGGGCCCATAGGGCTCTGGTCAAAAGTAGCGCACTATAGTATATAAGTAATAGGGTGCCATTTGGGACACATCAATAGACAGGACAGAACAACAACTCCTGTTCTGTCTGCTCTACCAATGCCAGTCGGCCAATTCATTTACATCAGGGATGGGCAACTTTAATGGGGGTGGGGGCTGCAGTGGCTCGCAGGTCTGCAGGCCCACATCCATACCCACACACGCAGAACTGATTTGTGCAATCAATCTATTTATGCAGTCAACCTCAAAGTCTAAGCTGTTGGGGGCGGGGAGATATTGAATTTGGCCTTTAATACTATAGCCCATAGAAACACATTGAACAACACATTCATGAATTGCAAAAAAGACAGGGACAAAAATAAGGTTTAAAAGTGTCTGTACTGTATCTAGGAGCAAGCTCAGGATATGAGTTTTTGGACACATATTTAACCCCTTATTTTTGTTGACACAAAACTACCTCCATTTCTTTGTATGGGTTACTTTCAGACGAGTGACACTTGAGGGGGTCGTAGAGCAAAACGGAGAACACCATAGTGTTCATGAGTCTCCCCTTCCCTGGTCTCTAGCTTAAACCGACAGATTTTGATGGGGATGTTTGTATTACGTTACTGATATTGACTCTTATGAATTAAAAACGACTTAACGCACAGTTCAGACACCGAATAGAAATTAAGAGAAGTCTGGCATGATTGAAAGCTTTTCTTAAAAGATGCACTATGCAGAAAGGGCTCCGTCATTTCCTGGATGCTAAAATGTTAATAGTTTGCCTAATTGCAGTTTATGACAAAACAAAAAAGTATAGCGTAGAGCAGAGATGGGTAACTGGCAGCCCCCTTTTATAAGCCCTCAGCCCAATTTCACAACAACAACAAAAGTCCAAATGTTTTTAAACTCAGTCAGAGTCTTAATTTACTGGTGAGAAAGAATAATAGAATGAACAAGGTGCAATTTCAAAATGGAGCTGCGCATCAGCAGTCACTCAATTAGCCCATTTTCTATTTGATCGGTAAGTTAGTCTAGCGGCCTGCAATCTAAACTTGAAGTAAGCATGGTCGAATTACCAACAATGGTGGGGCCCACGAGCCATGATGAGTACTGCTTTTATGTGGACCCCATCAAACGCTTCCCATCCCCGATGTCGAGAATCATTGTACCATCTAAACCGCTGTGAAATACAGTACCAGTTAAAATTTGACACACCTACTCATTCAATGATTTTTCTTAATTTGTACTATTTTCTACATTGTAGAATAATAGTGAAGAAATCAAACCTATGAAATAACACATATGAAATCATGCAGTATCAAAGAAAGTGTTAAATCAAAAATAGCCACCCTTTGCCTTGATTCAATGTTTTTGATGTTGACCCCCCCTTTGTTCAGGGACACATTTTTCAATTTCTGTTAGTCACATGTCTGTGGAACTTGTTCAGTCTATGTCTCAGTTGTTGAATCTTGTTATGTTCATACAAATATTTACACATGTTAAGTTTGCTGAAAATATATGCAGTTGACAGTGAGAGGATGTTTTTTTGTATATCACACAGTGGGGCAAAAAAGTATTTAGTCAGCCACCAATTGGGCAAGTTCTCCCACTTAAAAAGATGAGGCCTGTAATTTTCATGTTTTCTCCAGAAAATCACATTGTAGGATTTTTAATAAATTTGCAAATTATGGTGGAAAATCAGTATTTGATCAATAACAAAAGTTTCTCAATACTTTGTTACATACCCTTTGTTGGCAATGACAGAGGTCAAACGTTTTCTGTAAGTCTTCACAAGGTTTTCACACACTGTTGCTGGTATTTTGGCCCATTCCTCCATGCAGATCTCTAGAACAGTGATGTTTTGGGGCTGTTGCTGGGCAACACGGACTTTCAACTCCCTCCCAAGATTTTCTATAGGGTTGAGATCTGGAGACTGGCTAGGCCACTCCAGGACCTTGAAATGCTTCTTACGAAGCCACTCCTTCGTTGCCCGGGCAGTGTGTTTGGGATCATTGTCATGCTGAAAGACCCAGCCACGTTTCATCTTCAATGCCCTTGCTGATGGAAGGAGGTTTTCACTCAAAATTTCATGATACATGGCCCCATTCATTCTTTCCTTTACACGGATCAGTCGTCCTGGTCCCTTTGCAGAAAAACAGCCCCAAAGCATGATGTTTCCACCCCCATGCTTCACAGTAGGTATGGTGTTCTTTGGATGCAACTCAGCATTCTTTGTCCTTCAAACACGACGAGTTGAGTTTTTACCAAAAAGTTATATTTTGGTTTCATCTGACCATATGACATTCTCCCAATCTTCTTCTGGATCATCCAAATGCTCTCTAGCAAACTTCAGATGGGCCTGGACATGTACTGGCTTAAGCAGGGGGACACGTCTGGCACTGCAGGATTTGAGTCCCTGGCGGCGTAGTGCGTTACTGATGGTAGGCTTTGTTACTTTGGTCCCAGCTCTCTGCAGGTCATTCACTAGGTCCCCCCGTGTGGTTCTGGGATTTTTGCTCACCGTTCTTGTGATCATTTTGACCCCACGGGGTGAGATCTTGCGTGGAGCCCCAGATCGAGGGAGATTATCAGTGGTCTTGTATGTCTTCCATTTCCTTATAATTGCTCCCACAGTTGATTTCTTCAAACCAAGCTGCTTACCTATTGCAGATTCAGTCTTCCCAGACTGGTGCAGGACTAGTTTCTGGTGTCCTTCGACAGCTCTTTGGTCTTGGCCATAGTGGAGTTTGGAGTGTGACTGTTTGAGGTTGTGAAGAGGTGTCTTATACTGATAACAAGTTCACACAGGTGCCATTAATACAGGTAACGAGTGGAGGACAGAGGAGCCTCTTAAAGAAGAAGTTACAGGTCTGTGAGAGCCAGAAATCTTACTTGTTTGTAGGTGACCAAATACTTATTTTCCACTATAATTTGCAAATAAATTCATTAAAAATCCTACAGTGTGATTTTCTTTTCTAATTTTGTCTGTCATAGTTGAAGTGTACCTATGATGAAAATTACAGGCCTCTCATCTTTTTAAGTGGGAGAACTTGCACAATTGGTGACTGACTAAATACTTTTGCCCCACTGTACATGCATATTACCGTTCAATATTTTGGGGTCATTTAGAAATGTCCTTGTTTTTGAAAGGAAAGCACTTTTTTTGTCAATTTAAAACATCAAATTGATCAGAAGGATGAACCAGACTCGTGGAGGTTTCTGAGATCTTGGCTGATTTCTTTTGATTTTCCCATGATGTCAAGCAAAGAGGCACTGAGTTTGAAGGTAGGCCTTGAAATACATCCACAGGTACACCTTCAATTGACTCAAATGATGTCAGTTAGCCTATCAAAAACTTCGAAAGCCATGTAATTTTTTCTCAAGCTGTTTTCCAAGAATTTTCCAAGCTGTTTAAAGGCACAGTCAACTTAGTGTATGTAAACTTCTGACCCACTGGAATTGTGATACAGTGAATTATAAGTGAAATAATCTGTCTGTAAACAATTGTTGGAAAAATTACTTGTGTCATGCACAAAGTAGATAGCAGTCCTAACTGAAGTAGATGTCCTAACCAACTTGCCAAATCTATATTTTGTTAACATGACATTTGTGGAGTGGTTGTGAAACGAGTTTTAATGACTCCAACCTAACTGTATGTAAACTTCCGACTATATATTACATTCACACAATTATTTTTTTTTATCTGCGAGCCGCCAGTTGCCCATCCCTGATTTACATAATAGGAAATAGCTGGCACAGAGAACGAGTCGTGCAGTTCTTCACAGTTCTCTACAGTTGGAAAATAGTACAAACGGAGGCAGTTTCAAAGGGAGGAAACTATGTTCAGCTATTAAAACCATACATTCCTATACAGTGAGGTTAACACTGAGTGAGTGTACAACTCACATTCATGGAGGAGTTGATCTCGGTGACTGCATCATCGTCTGTGGGGAACTGGTAGATCTGCACTCCATTGCTCACCAGCTCACTCATGATCTTGATCTTGAATTTATGGAGCTCACTCTTGGAGATTGTGTCAGCTTTAGCAATGATGGGGATTATATTCACCTGAAGGATAAAAAAAAGTTTATTTCTGGCCTTAAGATCAACTCCACTTGGTTTGCTTTGAGGTTATTCCTTCGAATGGAATATCTTCAGATATTCTGAAAAGGTTTAGAAGGGTTTCATGGCGGGTGTGCGTACAATTGTAAATCAAAGCATGATTAGATAAGATGCTGAAAATAAATGAGTCAGAGCATCTGTATTTTTGCCACAGGGTCATCAACACATACTTAAATTACTGAATGTCGCAAAAGAGGCACTTTGCAACCACGATGGGTTGAGCTCAGTCAAACCCACACAGAGAAATAAAACAAACAGCAATTAAGAAAACAAACTGAATGGTGTCCCATCTCTGCTCTAAAAGAGATGGGAAAATAAACACATTGTGACAGTTTCTCTTTGGCTCCTCGGATTACTGAGACGACATAGATTTAGTCACAGACGTCTCTCATCACCTCCAGGCTATATAGAATATAGTTTGTTAAGGTCAAAAGGAGGCCTTATTCGATGTGACCATTCACAATAATGTTGCTACAAAACAGATGTGATGGTTGTTTTACATAGTTTCTTCCTTCCTTTACAAAAAGTCTATTGAGGTAAAAGAGCAGATACCCATCTCTAGAGTCCCTAGACATTTTTTAACTGTCACCGTTCCGGCTTAATAGCCTTTCTGGAAGTGTAAGTCAACTTAACACCATTGCCTGTCTGCTTTACATCATAGAACTTTAAATAAAAATATAAACTGATTTATAGTCTGCTCTTTGCCTCCTGTGAAAAAGGTTCATTTCTGACAGCTCAGAGAGCGATACAGCCATGCTGGAGGAGAGTATTGGCTAAAGTAAGCTACTATGCTTTGCTCATAACCACACTATCGGTTTGATATGCGTCATTGCATTACCAGACACAAACAAGCCTGTAATTGCCTCTCCACCACTCCTAGAACCGCTTTATAGGCCGTACAACCGGCCTGATATACAAGCTCTGTAGGGTTGTCGCTAATAGGGGTTTGAGTACTGTATGCATTGTCAGGTCTGTCTCAGTGTTTCACACATTTCACCCGCCCCTTTTGGGTAACTAAAAAAACTAAAAAATAGTTGCTAGTTCTGACACTCTGTCCCTCACCCACACTTCAACTGCAATAGTGATGAGATGGATTCCACAAGTTTACTAATCGAGGCACCGACCATTCATGTTGCCAATAGGCTGAAATCAATGTACTGTTCTAAAATATGGATCTGCTGCCCAATACCCAGTTACTCACACGAAACCATGAACGAAAAAAGATCTTCATAGAAGTAAGTTACAGCCTCATAGTTGCTTAATAATTCTGACCAATACACTAGGGTATGATATAAACCTCAGGAAATCCTATCCAATAAAATGCTATGTGGAATGTCTGTCGCTTCCTTTTCTAGGACATTGTGGGTCCCCAGACCTACATGAATATCTGACTATTCTACAACTGAAATTCATACCAGTCAAAGTTGAATATTTTTTAAGTCAAACAATCGGATGCAGTCTGTTTTTTGCCCACAAGGCATTGGTGGTAGTGATCCTTTACCTTGCTGTCCAGTTTCTTCATGGTAACTAAATCCAAGGACTTCAGTGAATGCCCAGTGGGAGCGATGAAGTACAGACAGATGTGGATCCTCCCGTCGTGGTAGTTGAAGAGGGAGCGCTTGATTTTCAGCTCTTCCTGAAGGTAGTTTTCAAACTGTGTGTCGATATAGTCCACTATCGGTTTATAACTGCAAAATGAAAAGCAATGTAGTTATACGAAGTGTAAAACAAAGTTTGACTTTGATTCCTTTTGTTCCCACTATCCCATGTACTTTCTTGGTTTCTTTCAAAGTTGCCAGTGGGGGTGTCAGATGTCTGTGTACAGAAATGATCTTTATTCAAGTATCCTGCATCTACTTGTGTAAAAAAAAATATTTAAGAGGTCACAGAGGTGAATATTTAATATGCCAGTGCGTTTAGTCTAGCATTCTGAGGAAGTGAGACAAAAAAACAATCACAAAGTCACTATTAAACCCTGGTTAGCTTGTGAAATCATGGACTAAAAGTACTAGTCACATCCCTGTGTCCACCACTATACTGTAGCATGTAGGGTAAATAAGTGATCTAAAGGCTTGCCAAGAACATATATACACAATGTTTAACCTTGACTTTAACGTCTCTAAGCTATTTTCCCAGAACGCGTCACTGATGACCTTTAAAGACTATTTGGGACGCATTATTGCTGCAGCTTTTTCCCAAACAACATGAGTTACGGCCTGTTCCTCCCACTGTATCATTCAGGGGCGTGTGAGCCATCTTGCTGCGGAGATCACACAAACACTCAGTCCCACAGCTGTAGTTCAAACCAAGAATGTCCTCCTCCTCATCCTTCTAAACCCTGCTCCATTCAGGGGGCGGAAAAAAATGTCCTGAAAAATTAGTGACTGTGCTTGTCTTGTCTACATTCCAGGCAATGTAAGCAATTTACTCTAAAAGATGGCATGTTATCATTCACTGTGAGTATGAAAAGGATAGAGAGACTCAATGGCAATGCTTCAATTAGTGAACAGCTGAAAGTAGGATTCTAAGCATCTGCTGCTTACCTCTCCTCCTTGTTGATCTGATCCCCGAACCCCACAGTGTCCACAATAGTCAGCTTTAGGTGGACGTTGCTCTCCTGGAGGTCGTATGTTCTGGGCCGCATACACACGCCATTCTGGTAGTGGCTGGCCTCCTCGTTCTCAAACATTGTGTTAAAAAGTGTATTCATTAACGTCGACTTGCCAATACCCGTTTCCCCTAGGAGGCAAGAGAGGGAAAAGTGTTGTTAGGTCTCAATAACTCTCAGGGGGGACATTATTCTCTCAGCCTCTTCACAGCAGCAGTCGTCGTCTTAATTCTCGTTCATATCAAGGACAGAAATAACCCTGGCTGCATACCGAATGGCACCCGATTCCCTATATAGTGCACTACTTTTGTCCAGAGCCCTATATAGGGAATAAGGTGCCCTGAGATAGTGCAGTAACAGTAGCACTACCATGTGGTTTGATACTCACCTACACAGAGGATGTTGAAGCAGAAACCCTGTGTCACCGATTTACTGACCAGCTGATCGGGAAGGCTGTCAAAACCAACATGGCCGCCCAAACTGAGGTTACGCTTTTCTTCATTCTGCAAAAATTAAATAAATGAATAATGATGGCAGGGCTAGAGATATGCGAGGGGGTGAAAGCACTGAGAGAAAACGTATTACTGTGAATCGAGGACATAAGCAATATGAAATACCACCACCATATTCCATTTGTCCCCTATGCATATGCCATTTTCAGATAATACATTATACAGGACATGTAGCTCATCATAATGTGCCTTAAAGCTTAAATAATGAGATGAGCACTCTGGAGAGTGCTGAGGAGGGAGCTGGAGTAATCATTTAAACAGGAGGTGGCATCTCTGCACAGAGAAGAGACTAGAGATTCCAAAGATCAAGTGGGATTAATTGAGGCCACACAAAATAAATCTGGCAACTGCAACGGTTAGGGAGTGAGCCTACTCCCACCTCAGTGAACAACAGCTAATCTCTAATGAGTCATGGTGGGGCAGGGGGGGAACAATAATGTAGTCCCTTATCTTGCCCATCTCCGTTGTGCAGGGAAAGCAGAGAGACCATCTTGAGATCAACAGGCCACATGTGTCTGGCTTGGTCTTTCCTACTAAGGCTGCATATTTGGGGGGGGGGGGGGGGGGGGGGGTGATGTCACCGGACGCAGCCTAAGAGCTGAGCAGTGCAGGCAGGCCTGTGTGCAATTGGAATCGACTGAGGGCCACAAAGGGAATGCAAACAAACACAAAACCTGCTCCAGTGTGTTTTCTCAAGGATCATACAGAACTGCGGATGTGGACACGAACTCCTCAGAGATGAACTCTGACTGAATGCACACGTCACATAAGCTGAGAGGCATCCATCCTTCACACTAGTCAGGGAATGGAGTCTGTATATGAGTGCAAAGTAATAGTATAAGAGTCATGAGATAGTGCCTTTCAGAGAGGCTCTGGTAAAAAGTTCAGAGGAAAGGAAACACCACACTTCCTCTTGATCCAGTGATTTGCATGGGAAACGGCTGACCTCAGAAATATGTCAGGGCGATTCCAAAGTGACAGAACTACGCTGATATATCTCTCTTTAAAATATTTGCCAACCAAAAACATTAAAAATCAATGTTAACAAACCATAAAACTCTATGCACAATGACAACTTTGCATCTGCACATTTTTTTACTTTTTAAATTGTTCAAAGTTTGTTAACTGAATCACAGTAAACCCTCCCTCGATGTTATTCTGGTACAAAGTGTTGTATCTGCACAGTTCTTCCTGTAAATGTGTTTTTGTAAAAAGTAATCCTTATGCATATTATAGTCCTACGGTTTGTTAAACTTTGAAATCAATGTTGTTGGTTTTTTGGTATACAGTCGTGGCCAAAAGTTTTCAGAATGACACAAATATGAATTTGCACCAAGTCTGCTGTCTCAGGTTGTATGATGGCAATTTGCATATACTCCAGAATGTTATGAAGAGTGTTCAGATGAAGTCCCTCTTAGCCATGCAAATGAACTGAATCCCAAAAAACATTTCCACTGCATTTCAGCCATTCCACAAAAGGACCAGCTGACATCATGTCAGTGATTCTCTTGTTAACACAGGTGTGAGTGTTGATGAGGACAAGGCTGGAGATCAATCTGTCACACTGATTGAGTTTGAATAACAGACTGGAAGCTTCAAAAGGACGGTGGTGCATGGGATCATTGTTCTTCCTCTGTTAACCATGGTCATCATTGCTTGGCACAAAAAGGGCTTCACAGGCAAGGATATTGCTGCCAGTAAGATTGCACCTAAATCATTTATCGGATCATCAAGAACTTCAAGGAGAGCGGTTCAATTGTTGTGAGGAAGGCTTCAGGGCACCCAAGAAAGTCCAGCATGCGCCAGGACCGTCTCCTAAAGTTGATTCAGCTGCGGTATTGGGGCACCACCTGTACAGAGCTTGCTCAGAAATGGCAGCAGGCAGGTGAGTGCATCTGCACGCACAGTGAAGCGAAGAATTGGAGTCAAGAAGGGCAGCAAAGAAGCCACTTCTCTCAAGGAACAACATCAGGGACAGACTGATATTCTGCAAAAGGTACAGGGATTGGACTGCTGAGGACTGGGGTAGTCATTTTCTCTGATGAATCCCCTTTCCGATTGTTTGGGGCATCAGGAAAAAAGCTTGTCCGGAGAAGACAAGGTGAGTGCTACCATCAGTCCTGTGTCATGCTAACAGTAAAGCATCCTGAGATCATTCATGTGTGGGGTTGCTCCTCAGCCAAGGGAGTAGGCTCACTCACAATTTTGCCTAAGAACACAGCCATGAATAAAGAATGGTACCAACACATCCTCCGAGAGCAACTTCTCCCAACCATCCAGGAACAGTTTGGTGACGAACAATGCCTTTCCAGCATGAAGGAGCACCTTGCCATAAGGCAAAAGTGATAACTAAGTGGCTCGGGGAACAGAACATCGATATTTTGAGTCCATGGCCAGGAAACTCCCCAGGCCTTAATCCCATTGAGAATTTGTGGTCAATCCTCAAGAGGCGGGTAGACAAACAAAACCCCACAAATTCTGACAAACTCCAAGCATTGATTATGCAAGAATGGGCTGCCATGAGTCAGGATGTGGCCCAGAAGTTAATTGACAGCATGCCAGGGCGGATTGCAGAGGTCTTTAAAAAGAAGGGTCAACACTGCAAATATTGACTCTTCGCATCAACTTCGCATCAACTTCATGTAATTTTCAATAAAAGCCCATTTTATAAGCCTGACACTTATAAAATGCTTGTAATTATACTTCAGTATTCCATAGTAACATCTGACAAAAAATATCTAAAGACACTGAAGCAGCAAACTGTGGAAATTAATATTTGTGTCATTCTCAAAACTTTTGGCCACGACTGTACATTTTATAGTGAAAAATCAGAGTCTCTGCGTAATTCCATTTCCATGTAATTGCCGGTAGGATAGTAAACCTTGAGAAGAATTGAAAGCTCTTTTTACAGTCCCTTGCTTTATCTGTGACAATACATTACAAATTACAAATTACTTAAACAAAAAAAACAATGTTAACATTAAGCCTTAGGGCAAAACATGGATCTTGGGACGATTTATTCCCAGACAAACTGACAGAGACCCCCAGAAGAATTTTCATCCCCACCTGAAGTCAATCTGAAGTCGATCTGAACTAACACACAACCCATCAGCGACACACTACTGCTGCTACTGGCACTACACAGAGTATAATGGAGAATTATTAACACAAGGCTGCACAGGTCTACAGTATGCAGATGGTGGAGATTAGGTCATCGCATGGCACCAGGCATCCAAGGAAAAATAAAGTCTATATTTTCTTTAATAAACACACTCATACACAGAGCTGCCTGTCTGGCAGAAACTCCTCCGTCTCTCTCGTCACACGCCTCTGTCCAAAAGGAAAGACAGAAACAAGACCGAGGAGAGGGGAGACAGCAGTGGCCATTTTACGAGATCGACAGGAGCATACCAATCTGTTGGTGTCAGGAAATGCATTCAGTTACAGCCAAATCGACAGTTTCATAGGTTTGTGCATGTGTATGACATCAGATGGTGAGATATAGGAATCAAAATAACATGGATAATTGACTCCCCACACAGCCTAAGCTAATCAGTGTTTTACAACAGTGGATGTGACAGCCCAGCCTCCAGGCTGTACTGTGTTGCATGGTCAATATAAAACAGATTATGCAACACTCAGGTTACAAGAATCTGTCCCAAATCGTTCTACAGAGAATGCTAGAAACTTCATTATCATGGGGATCAGTGGCGGTCAGTGCCGTTTATGATGAGGGGGGACAAAAGAAATGTTCCAAAAGCATTGCCTTATGTCTTTTACAGCATATTGGATGACGGTCATTCATATTCCATTCACCCAGTTCAATGTACCATCGATAGGTTTAGGCTACTACATGATACTCTAATTTTCCCTTAACCCATCATGAGGTTGCTACAACCTAGCCTATGAATGAAAGTTTACAACGTAGGTGCACACAGGTGGAGAGAATTTTGAGGTGACAGACAGTGACACATTCAATACTGCCTTGCACACACATGCCTGCATCTAGCGTGTCATCATTAGTCCAACAGTTGCAAACAAGACTTTCTACTAGACAATTTCAGGTAAATTTATTCATTTCGTTTGCTTCCGTTTAAGAAATGTTTTTCAACAGAATTAATACACCCCTGATCACGTGTAAACACAGTTCACTTTCATAGCAGCCACGTTGTATTCCTTCTCTCACCTTTTCTCCTTCATTTGTGGACTTCAATGCACAACACATCAGCTGTATGTGACCAGGCAAAAAAAGGCTTGCCAAACCATGTCATAACCGCTGCACACAGCCTACATCGTCATCACCTTATTAGCTAAAGTAACATCCCAGTCAACATAGCTAATAGAACTAATGCGTTAGTAAACCCGCTACAATCATGCAGTAACATTACAGTGTATAGTCATTAAGCAGTTCAGCATTTACACTGGTGGGTCCCGGTGCCAATAAATTAATAAAACCAAAAGCTTACCTGGACTTGGAAGAGTTCCAGTGTTGTGTTGGATAGTTATAGGCAGCTAGCTAACATGGCATTCCTCTGTTTGATCCAGGTGTTGAGTAGACTAAACTAACTATCTGCATTTGCTAGCTAAGTAAGTGAAACTGAAAGTGTGGAAAAAGACAAAAAAGACAAAATCTCTCTCTCTCACTTCTCCTTCATTTTTGAAGAAATTAATTTGTTGAAAACTGTTCAACTATTGTTTTTCTCTGAGTCAACTATTCACATTCTATGTACTGCAGTGCTAGCTAGCTGTAGCTTATGCTTTCAGTACTAGATTAATTCTCTGGTCCTTTGATTGGGAGGACAACGTGTCAGTTCATGCTGCAAGACCTCTGATAAGTTGGAGGACGTCCTCTGGAAGTTGTCATAATTACCGTGTAAGTCTATTGAAGTGAGTGAGAACCAAGAGCCTCCTAGGTTTTTATTGAAGTCAATGTACCAAGAGGAGGACGGAAACTAGCTGTCCTCCGACTACACCATGGAGCTACCCTACAGAGTGCTGTTGAGATTACTGTAGACTTCCATTGCAACACAGTGTGTTTTAATCATTTATTTGGTCACGTGAATATATTTAAAATAGTTTTACCTAAAAATTCTAAATTCTAAACTTTTTTAATTTCACAATTTTTATGAAATTCACTGAGGATGGTCCTCCTCCCCGTCCTCCTTTGAGCAGCCTCCACTGATGGGAATAAAAGACTGTCAAAGAAAAAGTGGATATCCAAGAAAATAACACTACTGGTTTGCAAGCAGCAGATGCATATCTACTATAGGATTACTAATACGCATCAACAACCAAAAAATTATGATTTTTTTTAAGTGTCAAAACTCATTAGCATGCCTTTCATCTCAAGGCAATGTGCGTGGCCCAATGGTATGCATTATGTTGGCATCATAACACATTGATGTTCTTAGGGGTCAGTAAGCATCAAACATTCTACAGCCGCTACGGGCAATTCATTATATAAATCAGGGCTAAAATAGATCGCTGTAGTACAATACGATCAATGCTCCCCTACAATTCTTGTTTTATTGTTTTGACACTGATTGTTTCACATAGCTTTCTGCACCCTACTTTGTTCAACCTATCAATGCAATCAACCATACATCCTCCCCATCAATAACCAGTCATAATTAACAGTGCCCTTCAAACAAATCGTCTTGCTTGCATCGTAGGCTACAACATAAAACTTGGGTAGTAAATAGGAATGACACAGTTGTTCCTCACACCAATTTCACTGCATTCCCTATACGCAAATCTAATCATTTGGCTTGATCATTCTGTAATCACTGCCCCTACTCGGCAATACAATGGAACCTATGGGGAGTACTGTATCTGCATGCAATCTGCAATTTAGGAGGTGTTCTCTCTTTAGGGTGAAAAATCTCCCTTCCCTAAATCAAATGTGACAAGTTGAGGAAGGAGTGGCTCCTCTGTTAATCTACTTATCCAAGCAATTTAGTGCTTACTGTCTAATTCAACAACTCAAGGAATGTGCTTATGGATTGGCTAAAAGTTAAATCAACACTGTGGACCTGTACCAAAAAAGCTTATCACACCATCTTGTGTGGTGTCTTTGTAGCCACATGCCTCACAAACACCATTCATATTTTGCATTGTTTATGATGACATGTAATCATAATCCAGTTTTAGGTTTTGGGTAGCCTGAATCAGTGTTAATTTCCCCAACAATAACTATAACGAAAAATACTTGTCAATTACCCATTTTTCCTGACTAAAACTATGACTATAACGAGACACATGGGGGGAAAAAAACTCAAACAATGTAACATTTTAGAAGTATAGTAATACTTCTGGCATTTTTTAATGCCACTGTTATTTCGCCCCCTTGATTATGATGTGGAGAAAATCAGAGCTGTAAATTGTTTAACCTGTAGTCAAAGCTCTATAGCCTATAGAGTTAATTATGGCTGGCATTGGTTAAAATCTGCCACAATATCAATGTTGCCAGCTAAGGTACACAAAGGAATAATAGGCCTAGTTGGACAAGGCTATCTGAATGTGCCTAAATATTCATAATTTAATATAAAAAATGCACTGACTTGTGACTAAGATGGTTGTGACTAAAACTAGACAAATTGTCCAGAGTTTTAGTCGACTGATAACTAAAACTAACGAAGGATTAAATTACATAAACATGGCTAAAACTAAAAAAGGTATTTTAAGACTAAAACTAGACCATCTAAAATAGCTGCCAAAATGAACACTGCCCTGAAGACCATACGTTGAGTTACATTGAATTCTACGACAGGCATAAATGAGCATTTGGATTAGGAAAGTTTCATCTCACAACCTCTAAAAGACAGAATTTTGATGAAAATGTTTTAACCTACTTTACCGGTTGTCCGTGTGGTTGGTCGTTTTGCAAGTTGGAGTGTGATTCTGTATCCATAGAAAAGTATAATTAGTTAACCAATTGCTACCCGGACTATGTGCATGGACCCTATTTGCAATAACTCTTGACTCATCACATACGCTGCTGCTACTGTTTTATCTATCTATCCTGTTGCCTAGTCACTTTATCACCACCTATATGTACATATCAACCTCAATTACCTTGTACATACAATCGGTACTGGTACCCTGTGAATATAGGCAAATTAATGTTACTCATTGTGTATTTATTCCTTGTGTTATTATTTTTCCTCTCTCTCCATTGTTGGGAAGGGCCCATAAGTAAGCATTTCACTGTTAGTCTACACCGGTTGATACGAAGCATGTGACAATTATTGATTTTATTTGATTAATTACTTCAACTTTTCAAAGCGCTGGTAGTGCGTTCAGATTTCCATCACCCGAAGTATGCACACAACGTGGATCTGCGCATGTTTCAGATCATAGAAATCTGAACTTCGTACCAGCGCTTTGAAAAGTTCATGTAATTATACTTTCCTTTGGATAAATTGTATCACATTCCTATCTGCAAAAGGACCAACCGTACAGACAACTGGTAAAATAAGTTTAAATATGTTTTTAATTCAACATCCTGGCTTTTAGAGGTTGTGAGATGCAATTCAACATTGTATCTTCAGGATAGATTTTGGGATGCATTCAGACAGAAAGAACTACTACATCACGGCTCCCAAGTTGCGCAGCGGTCTAAGGCACTGCTTCTCAGTACTAGAGGCGTCACTACAGACCCTGGTTCGATCCCGGGCTGTATCACAACCGGCCGTCATCAGGCGGCACACAATTGGCCCAGCGTCGTCCTGGGTAGGGGAGGGTTTGGCCGGGGTAGGCCGTCATTGTAAAATATGAATTTGTTCTGAACTGATTTGCCTAGTTAAACAAAAAATAAAACATCAGTTTAATAATACTCAGAAACAATGAAGTGCTGCAAAAAATATATATATATAAAAAAATACTCTTCAAAAAAAATCCCTGAGAATTGAATTAGGCTACTGAACAAAAAGATGCCCATCTTCCCTTCAAAAAGGCAATTCAATCTCCATCACAACATTAAATCATTAGTATGGCGGCTAGCCTAAAGCATAATTTTAGACTGCCTAAACAGGAAGTTCCAATGTAACCACATTGTTTCTCAAAGGAAGAAGGTCAAATCAATGATTAGATAAAACCAACCAATGATTAGTAAACAATGTTGCTACATTGTAGCTAATATGGGGTAGGCTAAATGCTTGTCCAGGGAGATTTGGAGTCACTACAATTTCCTGTAGGTACCATACCGTGGTATGAGCAGCTATCAGCTGGTGTAACTCAATGGAGGAATTACACCAATGCACATACTACCGGTATATGCTACTATCAATACAGCAATAACGATATGCCTCTGTTTGTAGTCAACTCATTACGAAACTCGCAAATAATTAATGAGCCATGTCCTGAGCACAACACCATCAAGACAATCCAACGTGAACACTTATTGAGAGAAATCACTTCCACCATCTCTGCTCACTACGGTTAGTCCACATAGCCCACACTTCCACGAATAATTGCAAATTCCCTTACATAGATGCATATTGCGATACGCTGATAGGCAGAAAACTGTATTAGTGTACTTACGGAAAATATGTCTACATCCGTAGCAGCCATGGTGCGGAATGTATACGTTTTAATGCCGAGCTAGGCAAAAGGGAACTAACTGCCCTCGTCTCACTCTCTCCGTAAACTGACACAGGGGAACGAGCTTGGTAGTGCTTCCAATATGGCCACTTCCTGGAAACTCCCATTTGGTTTAGGAATGCTGTCGGAGGTATGCAAGCGACGACAGGACAGCGCGCTGAAGATTTGGAACGGTTATTATTATCTTTGCAGATGAAGAAACCTTTTCAACATTGTATCATTGACGTTCCAAGCGCTGATGATTATGAAAAGCCATCGATAAGCTTTTGCCGTGCAGGGTCACTCATGGGATTTGTAGTTTGGAGAGCTTTGACTGCAATACCTGATTTGGCCTCGTTTTTCTTCAATCAATGCAAGAGCGTAAGAGGCGAAGCGAGAGGATTTTCCTGCGCCCAAAATTTGTCCGAATGAGATAAACCCTTTTTTTGTATGGAGGTCTATGATAGAGTGTCGAATTACGTGAAGCTTATTTGATCGAATATAAGTCTCGTTATGTTTAGGCTGTTACAAATGTACTGATAATAATGCATTATCTGATGAATCGCTTTAGAAAGGGGCACAAGACAGGGATGAATGACCTCTCTCCCACCAGTTTGCACTGCCCTTACAGAAAAAGATTGCCGTATTGAAACTGACAAAAAGTGCATTAACTGCAGTCAACTGTTGAATTTTGGATGTAGTAATTGCAGAATAACTGCGTTGTACTGCACTCTAAATGCAGGTACACTGCAAAATTACTGCAGTAAAAAACTGTTATTCTGGACGCAGTATTTGCCGCGTACAACAGTTATACTGCACTTTATAACTGCAGTTGTACTACATGACCCAAACCTAACAGGTATCAGTATTGGTAAACATGAACATAAACTAAACTTATTTGCAGAATAGTTCCTGATATTCCAGACCAATATTGAAAACGCAATGCCCCCCTTGCAAAAAAATATGTTCAGAATACTCTAAATGCTCTGTCTATAAAATAGGGAAAATAACAACTCTTGATCTCTACAGCAACCCTTTAAGTGGACCACAATAACATATCAAATACTTAGGATGGCTTAATAAGTGACAACAAACAACAAATATATAAAGATAACTTTATCCCATTACTCAACAATACGTAAACAGATCTAATTAAAACAAACAATCTTCCCATAAATCTAACAGGCAGAATAAACCTCTTCAGAATGGCATGGCTCCCAAAGTTTTTATATTTATTCTTGGTAATACCCATGACCACACGGAATACATTCTTTTAAAAAGTATACTAGGTCATAACAGACTTTATATGGTCAAATACAACTCATAGAATAAAAATGGAAGTTCTACATCTTTCTAAATCAAAGGGTGGTTTTAACCTTCCAGACTTGCAATTGTATCAATTTGCCACCCAGGGCTTTTACTTATACATAGTTAACATATGCATATGTTAAAAAATGCAATTAATTGCAAAGTCCCTCTTTGCCAGACAAATGAACTGAATCCCCCAAAAACATTTCCACTACATTTCAGCCCTGCCACAAAAGGACCAGCTGACATCATGTCAGTGATTCGTTAACACAGGTGTGAGTGTTGACGAGGACAAGGCTGGAGATCACTTTGTCATGCTGAGTGAGTTTGAATAACAGACTGGAAGCTTCAAAAGGAGGGTGGTGCTTGGAATCATTGTTCTTCATCTGTCAACCATGGCATCTGCACGCACAGTGAGACGAAGACTTTTGGAGTCAAGAAGGGCAGCAAAGAAGCCACCTCTCTCCAGGAACAACATCGGGGACAGACTGATATTCTGCAAAAGGTACAGGGATTGGACTGCTGAGGACTGGGGTAAAGTCATTTTCTCTGATGAATCCCCTTTCCGATTGTTTGGGGCATCCGGAAAAAAGCTTGTCCAGAGACAACATGGTGAGCACTACCATCAGTCCTGTGTCATGCCTTCAGTAAAGCATCCTGAGACCATTCATGTGTGGGGTTGCTCCTCAGCCAAGGGAGTGGGCTCACTCACAATTTTGCCTAAGAACACAGCCACAGCCAAAAATAAAGAATGGTACCAACACATCCTCCGAGAGCAACTTCTCCCAACAATCCAGGAACAGTTTGGTGACGAATAATGCCTTTCCAGCATGATGGAGCACCTTGCCATAAGGCAAAAGTGATAACCAAGTGGCTCGGGGAACAAAACATTGATATTTTGGGTCCATGGCCAGGAAACTCCCCAGACATTAATCCCATTGAAAATTTGTGGTCAATCCTCAAGAGGTGGGTGGACAAACAAAACCCCACAAATTCTGACAAACTGCAAGCATTGATTATGCAAGAATGGGCTGCCATGAGTCAGGATGTGGCCCAGATGTTAAGTGACAGCATGCCAGGGCGGATAGCAGAGGTCTTTAAAAAGAAGGGTCAACACTGCAAATATTGACTCTTTGCATCAACTTCATGTAATTTTCAATAAAAGCCTTTGACACTTATGAAATACTTGTAATTATACTTCCGTATTCCATAGTAACATCTGACAAAAAATATCTAAAGACACTGAAGAAGCAAACTTTGTGAAAATGAATATTTGTGTCATTCTCAAAACATTTGGCCACGACTGTACAAGGAGTACCAGTACCGAGACGATGTGCAGGGTACAAGGTAGTTGAGATAGCTATGTACTATACATATACAGTATCAGTCTAAGGTTTGGATACACCTACTCATCCAAGGGTTTTTCTTTATTTTTACTATTTTTTACATTGTAGAATAATAGTGAAGACATCAAAACTATGAAATAGCACATATGGAATCATGTAGTAAGCAAAAAAGTTTTTAATAAATCAAAATATATTTTATATTTGAGATTCTTCAAAGTAGCCACCATTTGCCTTGATGACAGCTTTGCACACTCAGGTGACATGCTGGTAGAAATGAGGTCAAACGGATTTCAGTTTTCCTGCATTAAAATCCCCGGCCACTAGGAATGCTGGCCCTATATAGCTTGTTGAGTGCGGTCTTAGTACCAGCATCGGTTTGTGGTGGTAAATATACAGCTACAGAAAATATAGATGAAAATTCTCTTGGTAAATAGTATGGTCTACAGCTTATCGTGAAGTATTCTAACTCAGGCAAGCAGAACCTTGAGACTTCCTTAATATTAGAGATTGCGCACTAGCTATTAACAAAGAGACACACTCCCCCACCCATGAGTTTACGAGACGCTGCCATTCTGTTCTGCCGATGCATAAAAAACGAGCTAGATTTATCTTTTCAATGTCCTTGTTCTTCAGTTCTTGGCCATCCTATCTAGCTAATATTTCTCTGTCAAGTCAGTTATGGCAAGATAGCAAGACCCAGTGTCTGGAAAGTGTTTCATAAGGCACTTGTTTTACAGCGCCTTGCTACGAAAGTAGCTTGCAACTTATTTTCAAAGTTTCATCACGTCATGTCAATTGCTACCGTGGAAACAATATCAACAAGCCTAAGTGGTCTTCAGTCAGCTCAGCTGTCCTTCAACACATTATTCTATAATTGGCTAGTTTTGTCTCATCTCTCATGTCCACTGTTAGATCTTTCCTGGGAGACAAATCCAATAACTAATTCCTTACGATTAAAGATTGCAGTTAGAGTGCAGTATAACTGCAGTATGCTGCGAATACTGCATCCAAAATAACACAGTTTTTTAAACTGCAGTAATTTTACAGTGTAGCTGCAGTATAATTGCAGTTATAGTGTAGTACACTGCAGTTATTCTGCAATTACTGCGTCCAAAATTCCACAGTCGACTGCAGTTATTGCACTTTTACTGCAGTTTCAATGCTGCACTCTTTTTTAAAGGGATATCCCTTCAGGTGTAGGCTACATGTGGACATTGTAAAAACGTCACCCAGCTTGAGTGTAGATACATCAACAACAAAAATCTATGGATATGTCCCTTTTCCAAAGACAAAACATTTTCTGCTGTAAATTTCTTATTGGTCTTGGAGTGGTCTGAGTGGGGAGGGGGAAACTGAAAACTAGATGTTATTGGCAGAGAGATTTGGAACTCTCTTTCCTATTGGTCTATTAGCTAACTTACTGCCTTGTGATGTCACCAGGCAGGCCAAAATTCCATCCCATCAAAACAGGCTGGTATTGCAGGTGGTATTTTTAAAACAGCTATTACATTAAAAGGGCATTTTCATCATCTTCACAATTTCACAGTATTATTTAAATCTCAAAGAGTGGAAATATATGACTGCACTGGGCCTTTAAGACCCAAACAGAAGCAAACAGAACAAACAGAACGAAACGGGGAGGGACCATCAATGGGAGGGACCAACCTGAATTTGTCCAAAACTCTCGTTCTCATTGCAAAACATTTTCCGTTTGGAGTAAAAGGTTACTTTTGCAACAGACTAAATGTTTTGCAACAGAATCGGCGTAATGAATACACCCCGTGTCTTTGGTATTGAAACAGTGTTGCCTGGCATTTCTACTGTTTTTGTAACATTGCATCATCTTTGCCTAGCATATTGTAATACTTAAATGTATCAATGCATTCTATGCATGTGTGGAATAGGTATGTGAATGGTCAGATACTCCCTAGTGTTTTCGGTATTTTTTTCAAACTTTTTGTTGGCTAACCGTTGAATAATGTTGGAGTAGGCTAACATTTATATAATGTGCTGACAACTACAGGCTAGCTGAGCCCACCTCCCAAGACAAGTATTTTTTACATTATTTCCATGTGTCCCCTGAATCTGCAGGTAGTTACAGTTGAAGTCGGAAGTTTACATACACTTAGGTTGGAGTCATTAAAACTCGTTTTTCAACCACTCCATAAATATATTGTTGACAAACTATAGTTTTGGCAAGTCGGTTAGGACATTTACTTTGCACATGACAGAATACATTTTTCCAACAATTGTTTACGGACAGATTGTTTCACTTATTACTCACTGTATCACAATTATAGTGGGTCAGAAGTTTACATACAATAAGTTGACTGTGCCTTTAAACACCTTGGAAAATTCCAGAAAATTATGTCATGGCTTTAGAAGCTTCTGATAGGCTAATTGACATCATTTGCGTCAATTGGAGGTGTACCTGTGGATGTATTTCAAGGCCTACCTTCAAACTCAGTGCCTCAGTGCTTGACATCATGGGAAAATCAAAAGAAATCAGCCAAGATTTCATCTGTTCATCTGTACAAACAATAGTACACAAGTATAAACACCATGGGACCACGCAGCCGTCCCACCGCTCAGGAAGGAGACGCGTTCTGTCTCCTAGAGATGAAGGTACTTTGGTGCGAAAAGTGCAAATCAATCCCAGAACAACAGCAAAGGACCTTGTGAATATGCTGGAGGAGACAGGTACAAAAGTATCTATATCCACAGTAAAACAAGTTCTATAACGACATAACCTGAAAGGCCGCTCAGCAAGGAAGAAGCCAATACTCCATAACCGCCATAAGAAAGCCAGACTACAGTTTGCATCTGCACATGGGGACAAATATCGTACTTTTTGGAGAAATGTCCTCTGGTCTGATGAAACAAAATAGAACTGTTTGGCCATAATGACCATCTTTATGTTTGGAGGAAAAAGGGGGAGGCTTGCAAGCCAAAAAAACACCATCCCAACCATGAAGCACAGGGGTGGCAGCATCATGTTGTGAGGGTGCTTTGCTGCAGGAGGGACTGGTGCACTTCACAAAATAGATGGCATCATGAGGTAGAAAAATAATGTTCATATATTGAAGCAACATCTCAAGACATCAGTCAGGCAGGAAGTTAAAGCTTGGTCGCAAATGGGTCTTCCAAATGGACAATGACCCCAGGCATACTTCTAAAGTTTTGGCAAAATGGCTTAAGGACAACAAAGTCAAGGTATTGGAGTGGCCATCACAAAGCCTTGACCTCAAACCTATAGAAAACTGAACTGAACTGAAAAAGCATGCGTGAGCAAGGAGGCTGACAAACCTAACTCAGTTACATCAGCTCTGTCTGGAGGAACGGGCCAAAATTCACCCAACTTATTGTGGGAAGCTTGTGGAAAACTACCCATAACGTTTGACCCAAGTGAAACAATTTAAAGGCAATGCTACCAAATACTAATTGAGTATATGTAAACTTGTGACCCACTGGGAATGTGATGAATGAAATAAAAGCTGAAATAAATAATTCTCTATACTATTATTCTGACATTTTACATTCATTCTAAAGTGGTGATCCTAACTGACCTAAAACAGGGAAGTTTTACTGGGATTAAATGTCAGTAATTGTGAAAAACTGAGTTTGAATGTATTTGGTTAATGTGTATGTAAACTTCCGACTTCAACTGTAGGTGTTACACATCTGACAGGTCTGAGAAGACTTTTCACTTTCGGTCGTTCGTCCTTAATTTAAATTTTTTGTTTATAGGGCTCCAAATGGATTTGACTCAAGAAGCTATTATCTTACTGTCAATAGAAGGAAGGAGGTTGTTGAAGAATTCCGAGTTACTGTGTAGGTTCAAAGGTTTCCTGAACTGCGCTGATCCCTCAGAGAAGAAACAGCACATGGATCTATTCTAGTTCAACACTGTTGCCGTCGTGAAAGTAATTGAATATGTCAGGTATATTACAAAAATAAAAAATAAAATCAGCAGTTGTTTACGAGAAACAAATTATGTACATGTTATAGAGTCTGTAAGTGAAGAGGTCCCAGAGCCAGGTGAATCCTCACCTGTATGGAACATCAAGCACAGTGCACGTTCTCAAGGTGGAGGTAGTGAGACTTCAAGTCCTGAAAACCTCCAAGAACCTGTTATTCCAAGTGTCAGTGAATGCATCTCAAATGACAGTGATGTGCATTCATCTATAGAGCTGGAATTAAAAAAGGTGGATTTCAAACCTTAAAGGCCCCTGAATTTCAACATAGACCATACGGCTGATGCACAGAGAGAATATGGCCCCTCAGGAAGGACTGTGTATCCATGGAAGATAGAGAACCCTAATGTGCAGAAGCCATTTGCACTGACTTTACAAATGCCTCCAAACTTAACCAGAATGGAGATCCATAAACTAAAATCGGAAGATGATGATGACCCTCCAAGGAGAGGCTCACCTGACCAAGATGCCTTCAGCTCTTCTAGAACCAAGAGAAGATCATCCACTGACAGTGTGGGTTTGAGCTCGGCCATACCAAGGAGGGCTGTCAAGACGACCAAACCCTCGGAGGAGCTTAAGTACACATCCACAGTCCCCCTGGAAAAGGCAGAGCACGAGTGGCTAGTGAGATCTGCTGCTTTACATTGGAGTTAGGTGTACGGCCTGCTCCTCAGAGACACACAGCTGGCAGAGAAGAAGGACTTCATGTCTGGTTTCGCAGCCCTCCACTGGGCAACAGTGAGATGGTGGGTAAGATCATTGACAAATCCAGGCAAGGTGGAATGGACCTCGACGTCACTGCCAGGACATATGGAGGGTACACGCCACTGCACATTGCTGCATTGCATGACCAGGAGTTTGTGTTGGCCATGCTGGTGTGTGAATATGGAGCGGAAGTGAATATAAGAGACAATTGTGGGAAGAAGCCATATCACTACCTACACAAAGGGATTTCTGCTGAGGTGAGGGAGCTACTTGGTGAACCTAATGCCCAGCCCCAGGAAGTTATCCAACTGGAAGGGAGGAGCTAGATAACTTCCCAGAACTCTCCAAAGGCTTGCATACGATAAGTCGCCTCTTCAAAAAAGAAAAAGCACAAGCAAAGACCCACTTTTTATTCGCTGGGTGACGACCCGAGGGACGAGAGAGATGAAAGTTAATCCATGCACAGAGCCACCTCCGATGTATTTAAGTGACATGAGTCTGATATGAACTGCAATAATAGGCTATTATATTTTGCATGAAATCTATCTAATCATGTGTGCTTTTGAGGATTTTGACTCTGATTTAGAGATGACAATATAGGGGTATAAGAGGAGGAACAGGTACAGTATGTACATAAGGGTTTTATTCAGTTGTGTTGAACTTAGTTTTCATAAATCAACAAGAGCAACCAGCATATCATTCCAGTCCCCTCCCTTTTAAGCAATCAAACCTCAAGAAAACATATTATCAGGATAGGAGGTATAGTAAGTAACTTGTAAAATGTGGTACTCTCTGTTGTGTCATGTACAGTGCCTTGCGAAAGTATTCGGCCCCCTTGAACTTTGCGACCTTTTGCCACATTTCAGGCTTCAAACATAAAGATATAAAACTGTATTTTTTTGTGAAGAATCAACAACAAGTGGGACACAATCATGAAGTGGAACGACATTTATTGTATAATTCAAACCTTTTTAACAATCAAAAACTGAAAAATTGGGCGTGCAAAATTATTCAGCCCCTTTACTTTCAGTGCAGCAAACTCTCTCCAGAAGTTCAGTGAGGATCTCTGAATGATCCAATGTTGACCTAAATGACTAATGATGATAAATACAATCCACCTGTGTGTAATCAAGTCTCCGTATAAATGCACCTGCACTGTGATAGTCTCAGAGGTCCGTTAAAAGCGCAGAGAGCATCATGAAGAACAAGGAACACACCAGGCAGGTCCGATATACTGTTGTGAAGAAGTTTAAAGCCGGATTTGGATACAAAAAGATTTCCCAAGCTTTAAACATCCCAAGGAGCACTGTGCAAGCGATAATATTGAAATGGAAGGAGTATCAGACCACTGCAAATCTACCAAGACCTGGCCGTCCCTCTAAACTTTCAGCTCATACAAGGAGAAGACTGATCAGAGATGCAGCCAAGAGGCCCATGATCACTCTGGATGAACTGCAGAGATCTACAGCTGAGGTGGGAGACTCTGTCCATAGGACAACAATCAGTCGTATATTGCACAAATCTGGCCTTTATGGAAGAGTGGCAAGAAGAAAGCCATTTCTTAAAGATATCCATAAAAAGTGTTGTTTAAAGTTTGCTACAAGCCACCTGGGAGACACACCAAACATGTGGAAGAAGGTGCTCTGGTCAGATGAAACCAAAATTGAACTTTTCGGCAACAATGCAAAACGTTATATTTGGCGAAAAAGCAACACAGCTGAACACACCATCCCCACTGTCAAACATGGTGGTGGCAGCATAATGGTTTGGGCCTGCTTTTCTTCAGCAGGGACAGGGAAGATGGTTAAAATTGATGGGAAGATGGATGGAGCCAAATACAGGACCATTCTGGAAGAAAACCTGATGGAGTCTGCAAAAGACCTGAGACTGGGACGGAGATTTGTCTTCCAACAAGACAATGATCCAAAACATAAAGCAAAATCTACAATGGAATGGTTCAAAAATAAACATATCCAGGTGTTAGAATGGCCAAGGCAAAGTCCAGACCTGAATCCAATCGAGAATCTGTGGAAAGAACTGAAAACTGCTGTTCACAAATGCTCTCCATCCAACCTCACTGAGCTCGAGCTGTTTTGCAAGGAGGAATGGGAAAACATTTCAGTCTCTCGATGTGCAAAACTGATAGAGACATACCCCAAGTGACTTACAGCTGTAATCGCAGCAAAAGGTGGCGCTACAAAGTATTAACTTAAGGGGGCTGAATAATTTTGCATGCCCAATTTTTCAGTTTTTGATTTGTTAAAAAAGTTTGAAATATCAAATAAATGTCGTTCCACTTCATGATTGTGTCCCACTTGTTGATAATTCTTCACAAAAAAAATACAGTTTTATATCTTTATGTTTGAAGCCTGAAATGTGGCAAAAGGTCGCAAAGTTCAAGGGGGCCGAATACTTTCGCAAGGCACTGTACATTGCATTCTTAGTGTATCTAATGGTGTGTCACGTTTTTATTTCATATTGAATTAGTAATGCATGACATACTAATGGGATTCAATGTCCATTTCAGCAGATCCTTGTCAAACTAAATCTGTACATGACCATTTCAACAACAGATTAGGAAACCATTTAAACATTATTGCGTTCCTGTATTAAACATGTGATTAAGAGGAGAATAGGGTATGAATATGGCTTCATGCCTGGACATTTATAGTGCCTTCACTCTCAGTGTTGGCAATTTCCATTTGTATAATAATTTCCCTGTATAGTCGTTGAACTGTGAAATATATTCTAGGTAATTTTCGATCGATTTTCTTTCTAAGAAATACATTTGTGGGAAGAGGCTGTAGTACTGGATAATTGTGAAAATAAACAAGAGTACGTGGCCTAACTGTTCCAAGATTCCTGTAGTATGAATGTGTTATGATGAGTAAATAGTGATAAACTGTTAAAGGGTTGAGTTGGTAAAATGCAAAGACATACTTATGAAATCTCAAATGACATGCCTTTTGTCTTTAATCTGTGTTATTGCTCTCGTACAATACATACTTTACTAATAATAATATGTCATTTGCCAGTGTTAGGAAAAAAATATATTTCATGAAGATAAAAACCAACTACTGAACTCTGGCATCCCAAATATCGGCATGTGAAATATGTCCGTTTGTTGGTTTCGTGGCTTCATATAGGCAGCATGAGATTGTGATTCAGCTAACTGAGCATGTGCTAATGTCAGCCTGGGCCCCTGAGGCTGAAGAGATGAGAAGTGAACAGGCTTACTCAAGCTGTGTCTCTGCCCCTCTCATGATGTCACCTCCTTCGCAGTGAAATGTCTGCGTCAAGCCAATTCTCACCCCAGGGCTGGAACACTGCAGCAGGGCCAGGGGCGAGGACACAGTCACACGAATGACTCGTCACTGTCTTTTATTACACAACACTTTTTGGACCATTACCCACAGTCCCACACTACGGTAGCCTGAATATTCACTGGACCACTACCCACACTACAGTAGCTTGCATATGATATCTGTATAACACCGGTTTTGCGATCCTTGTATATTGTAAATGTCTCTCAATCAGTTTATTGTAAAATCCAATTTACTGTTATGTCCTTGTTTGCTAAAGTATGCATATGCTTAGCTTGACCTTCTCTAGTAACCTTGGGAGTCCGACGAAAAGTACTTTGCTATTGGAAGTTAGTTAATGCTGTATTCTGGCATCTCTCTCTTGGTTTCTGGAGGGATGTGCCAAAAAATCCTGTTTTTTCTCAAACATTCAATGCCTCATAATAGGCGTTTGTTGTTGTTCACAAACAAACTGGGCAGCATTCCATCAGAGCTGCTAACGAGGCCAGAGGACATGGGGAGACGCCTCCCTTCAACAAGCCGATCCAATCCCACTGAATTTGAGCTCATCAGCCTCTCCATATAACACATACCATATTAGTGAAGACATTAACATCTGCTAACATTATGAATCTGTTGTTTCAAAAGATGTTTCAAGAAGCATAAAATGAGTTAGATGTACCTTAGGCCATTTTTATTCAGATATAGCGAATGGTTTGGTGGAAGGATAATGTTTAATTTATTCACAATATAACAAAATGTCATGACAATTTCAAGCAACAAATTAAGAAAACTTTCCACAAGGCAAACAAAACACAACACAGGGAGGTGACAGTGAGTCAGACACAATGAAGACAGGCAGAGGAAATACAAAGGCCCATACTGTCATCACAAGACTGGGATTGATTGAAAACCAATAAACGTGTCATTCGTTGTGATTATCCTTTCTAAATGGATCTCTTTCCGGATTGCAAAACCCTACCCCCACTAAACAAACAATACCTGTTTCAAAACATCAGTCCTGTTGTGGGATATTTATTAACACTTTTTGACAAATGGGTAAAAATAAGTGATAAGTTACTAACAATAATATATGTTTATATACATAGCAGGAAATAGCATGGGTCTGTTGAAAGCAAGAATGTCCTTTCTGTTGGTGACGCTCTGCCTCGGTTTCCAGGGACAGATCTTTCGCATGTCTCAGGAATTCCTTCAGGCCATATAAACAACGAGGCTCTGAGGCAGAATCCCACTTCACCTTTGTGGCTGTCCTCTATACAAAGGCCAAAACAAACACACATTTGTTTAGCAAACTGAAATGGACATCGCCATAAATCTCCAGAGAAATGTGTAGAGTGAGAGAGTTGAGCAGTGTACATTATACATTTCCACAAAATATTCTATTGTTTGTGTTCTCTCTTAATTATTTCGCAAAAAAAAAAAATCCATTCTGCCGATGAACAGTACATTGACATTTTTTCTTCTTCTTTCAGTTCTGCAACCATCAACGCCTGAGGAAGTCCTCAAACAGAAGATCCACTCGTGGGTGAACGTTATATAGTAATATAGTACATGAGCACATGTATGAGAGCAATAATAACAACATTCATCTGTGAATTAATAGGATTGGGCAAACAAGCAAAAGGACCAAAGAACACAAAGCAAACACACGGTACTGTTACCTAAACAGGGAAAGGTTTCTCTCATCCTAATCCCCTCACAATGAACACATACACTATCAATCAGAGGGAAGCAGTGATGTAAGTAAGCTCTGCTGGATCATCATTTAGCACAGGATCATAACAACGCTGTGCTTTCCACTTGGTCAAATATTCAAACAATATTGATCATAGCAAAACAGAAATCAACATCACACAAGGACCAAAGAACACGAAGCAAACATTATTATGCATTCATTATTTTTTTTGTTTTGCATTATTATGCAAAACAAAAGGTCGAAAATGAAGATTTGTGGTTGTGCATTTCCACATAAGTCAAAACAAATAAATAGGCATGCCTGATGAAGGCTTTTCCTGGGGAATGTTGACATTGAAGGCCACCACAAGGATTCCATTAAAACTATTACTAGAGCGAGGACAGATTCACTACTTCTAGAGTACTGTGAGAGAGCCTAATAAACAGTCTAGTGGAAGAAGGTAAAGGAAAGAGAGTTAAGTTCTTGGTCATTTAATTCTTGTATAATTTCAAGTCAGCGTAGTTTGTCAGATACAAAGGATATATTGTTTTTAATGATCTGGAATGGAAATGCTTAATATCTTTTTAAAAGATTCACCTCTTTGGTGTAACTTTGTCAGCGTGAAACAATAAGACATAACATCGGTAGTCTAAATTGCAGTGGGCTATACTGTACATAATTGGCATCGTTGAATGTCATACATACCACCAGTGGAGGCTGCTGAGGGGAAGACGGCTCATAATAATGGCTGAAATGGAGCGAATGGAATGGCATCAAACACATGGAAACCACTCCAACCATTACCACGAGCCTGTTCTCCCCAATTAAGGTGCCACCAACTTCCCAAACTTCCTATATAAACCAGTTGAAAAAACAACATTGGATGGAGTAAGGCTTAGCTTTTGAATTTAGTGTTTTCAAAAGAAAACAGAAATGTGCAGTTACATATCAAAGTGCTTTTTTTCATTCACCTTTTTTTGGTTTTCATCTATAGTGCCTTCATTTTAAACGCGTAAAAAAAACAAAAAAACATAAGGAGATTAAATCTACCACCTACTTTGACTGAGATACACAGTATTTTAGCAACCTTATCAGGCTATCCTCACTCACCAGGCTTCAGACAGACACATACAGTACAGTATGATTGATCAACAAGACTACTTCCAGGCCAGAATACAATCTTAAAGCTTATAATGTTTTTCAAAGTCACAGACGGAGGTGAAAAGGACATAAAATTATAGTGATAATAGATATACTGAACATTCCACACTGTAGTCCTAACTTCTACACCTCTCTAAAAGGCACACAAATATTCCTTATACATACATACATATGGACAGATGGTAGTCTGAGGGACTCCTTTTTTTTCTTCTTTTTTTTTTACAGACATCCATGTCATTTTGCTGGCTGGTGACAGCCCAGGATGGATGAAGCAGAGGCGATTCAGGGCTCTATAAGCCCAGAGAGTTGATGGACAGCTGGGGGAGATGATAGACTAGGATGGGGTCCTGATGGTGGTCCCCAGGGAGGGAGGGTGTTGAGCAGGGACTCTAGCTGCTCTTCCCCCAGACGCTGCCTCTCGTCCAGGTCCTTCATCCTGATGAGGAGCGAGGCCTTGGTCTGGACGAAGTGCTGGTAGCCCTGTAGCTGCTCGGCCGTCAGGCAGCGAGACAGGAAGTTAGACACCATCCTCTCCCGTCTGTCCAGGTTGTCCTTCAGGTCTTTGGCGTCCTCCCACTGCTTGCACAGCAGACGGTGACGGTTGTCCAGAGAATCCTGCCAAGGGATTAAAAAAGGTTGGATTATTCCCTAAATGTTTCATCATTATCCAATGTGTACTAGTAGTGTTTACGGAAAGGCATTTTGTGGTCAGCTCCAATGTGTACTAGTAGTGTTTACGGAAAGGCATTTTGTGGTCAGCTGTTATGGAGAAACTGCCAGTCAAGTAAGCTCATGTTGCAGTTTCACAGTAAAGTGATGCAGTATTTATTTTTGTCAACAGAGGGCAGGACAGATAGAAATTTGCATCGAAACTGGTTTGGAGTTTCGGTGACTCATTGTAAATACCAGCACTGCTGATAGCAGCAGAAAACACAAGCCACTAAAACACGCTCAATACAAAGGGCAGTCAATGTGAAATTCATAGAAATATTTCAACTATGAGCCCATTGAATACAAATATGAAGATCCAGGGAAACAACAAAACATCCGAATTTAGCATGGGCACTAAAGCAAATTTGAAGCACACGAAACTAGAACATTTAGCAAGAAACTACTGTGGAGATAATCAGAGGGGAATCACATGACATCAGGTGATGTACGCTGCAGTCTAATCATAACATCTTATTAGGAATTGACTGAAAAGTACATATCCAGCTGAGAAACACTGTCAACATGTTCATTACAAAACCAAAACAAAACAATCCCTCTTCATTTCTCACAATTGCTCAGATAAGGTGCTTTTTTTTCAACCAGCATGTTCGCATGTTGCATGTTTGATCTCTCTCACCTTCTCCTCTTCGTCTGTGTGCTGGTCCACGGTGCTCAGGGCATTCTGCACGCGGGCCAGCCGAGAGGACAGACACAGCAGCAGGCTGACCACGCGTTCCAGGTCTCCGATGAACAGGCCGTAGCGCTCAAGCTCCACGGGCGTACATCGCTCCCGAACCAGGGCCTCCACGGCCTCGCCCCGCACCCCATTCTCATGCACCTCCACCTGCAGGGCACCACAGGGCTCCTCCAGGGCCCGCAGGCGCTCCTCAATACACACCACCAGCAGCCTCTGTAGGAAGGGGAGGGAATTGGTGAGTTTGAGAGAGAACATTATACATGACATTGTGCTTTTGGGCTCTTTATGGTCAGCTCAAAACAAACAGGAGATAAGATAAGAGTCTGACAGTTTATCTGGCATCTCAATAATCAGGGCAGACTTTATCAGGTGGTGCCAAACCTGCTTAGTTAAACTGCATCCAGATGACATCATCAACTGGCAGAGATAAAGTAAACCCACTTCTATTACAACAACAAAAAACATAATGCAGAGCTGAAAAGCAATAATGACCTTCTTCTCCGTGACATCCGCCTTGCTCAGTGGCTCTGGTTGGGGTTGGATTTGATCATCGTCAGGAGATGTGGGACGTGCTTCAGGGTCATCCACCGCTTCAGAGCTTCAGGTAGAGAGAGCGGAAAAAGACACGGGCATGATACTGATGATAGTGATGCATATGGATGAGATTAACCTTGGAAAGATGTTCATCGGCCTTTAGCCATGAGATTGTCTTTTACACGTGTCTCTCAATCTAGTGCAATTTGGAAGCAGATATCTAGGCGCGTTGACATAACAGCAGGTAACATGGCACCTGCTGATCGAGGGTGTGGCCATCAGACACCTGAACCGGTACAGTATAATGTGTCTAATAATGAGAGTCACCTGTCTGCAGCGTCTCTCTGCTCCAGCTTCTTCTTATAGTGCTCCTCCATCAGCAGAGTGTCCTCCGACAGTAGACGCTCCATTAGCATCAGCGCCGTCTTACGATTGGTCAACGGGTGCAGCACCCGAGCCAGCGATTGGTCCGCTGTGACCACCTCCTCCACCAGCTCCTCCCATTTTGACTCCTCTGTGGTGGGTGACTTTTCTGGGCTCTCTGTCTCGCCTGCTGGGGTCTCCCCCTCCACCGCATTGGTTTCCTTTTTTTCCTCTGGTTGTTCGCCCTCCCCCCTCTGGGAAGTGTCAGTGTCAGGGACTGGTGTGGTGGAGGAGGAAATTGTAAGGGGCTCACAAGCTGCCGGAGCAGGGGCTAGATTTGGAGTTTCTCCCTCGGCCAGATTATCAGAAAGTGCTGGGTCCTCGCCCTCGTCTTTGCTCCCTGGTTCAGGTGGTATGATCCACAGAGTGGGGTCTGTGGTGACTCCACAGCTCAGGGAGACTTCCTGAGGGGACTTGGGACTCACACTGGGCTCGTCCACTGACTGCTCTCTCACCACAGAGTGGTGTAAAGGACGGGCGGTCTTCACTCTGCTGGAATGAGAAAGACATTAGAAAATGGAATTATTCAAATAATATCAACAGTGATAAATAGCCATTTATACAGTAACATTGATTTAAATGATGAGAATATCATATGCTGAGTGAGGGTCACTTTATCATTATATGGTCACCTACCTGGAGCCAGTCTTGCTCTCTCTAGTGCCCCTGGGATTTGTGGGTATGGAGGGAGAAGTTGAGGTAGACTTGACCGCTCTCTCACTGGACTCCTGACCGTTATGGGACGGTGGGAGTGGGACATCGCAGGAGAGCTCAGCGGTCTCGATCTCATCTTTAACGAGGGGGCCAAAGTCATATGATCTGGGGGAGCCGTCTGAGCGAGTCCTGACCCGAGACGAGGTTCTCCATGCAGGGGAGACAGACTCACTAGACTCTCTGGTGCTTTTAGTCATCTCCTCTTTGTCTTCCTCACTGCCCAGCTGTGGTGCAGATTCCTGCTTGAAGAGGGGCTTCCTCTTGGTCTGCCTCTGGGCTTTCTCCTGGCCCTCGCCAAAGAATGAGACAATCCTCTTCTCCTGGCCTGGTCCTGGGCCCATCTGCCTACTGCAGAGCTGGTCCAGCTGCTCAGAGCTCTTATTGAGGACCAGAGAGTGGCTGACCTGGGACATACCCAGCTCCTCCATGGACTTTCCCCGCTGGGCCACCACCCGGACCCGCTGACCCTCAGGGACTGACATTGCCTGGCCTCTCCTCATTACCACCGTCTCCTCATCTACTGGCCTCTGAGTCTGAGCGCTGAAAAAGAACACAGAGATTGTGATGAGATTCAGATGCTTTGGAGACTGACGTGCCAGTTTCCTCTCAGATATGGTATGTTCTTATCTTACCCTAATCATAGCTGATTAAAAAACACTAGTTTAGAAAAATACTCCCTGAATATAGTTGTAATGTAGGTCTAATGTTTATCTTGATGTTACGTCTATATACTTCTCAGAATAGAATGTTGGCATGGTATACAGTATCCACACCCCTCAACTTATTTCACAATATGTTGTGTTACAGCCTGAATTCTAAATATTTTTTTCTCACCTATCTACACACAATACCCCATAATGACAATGTGATAACATGTTTTTAGACATTTTTTTTTATTTTATTGAAAATTAAATACTGAAGTATCTCATTTACATACAGTGCCTTCGGAAAGTACTCAGACCACTTTACTTTTTCCACATTTTGTTACATTACAACCATATCCTAAAATTGATTAAATAAAAATCCTCAGCAATCTACACACAATACCCCATCATGAAAAAGCAAAAACAGGTTATTAGAATATTTTGCAAATGTATTAAAATAAAAAAACAAAAATACCTTATTTACATAAATATTCAGAAAATTTGCTATAAAAACACAAAATTAAGGTCAGATGCACCCTGTTTCCATTGATCATCCTTGAGATGTTTCTACAACTTGATTGGAGTCCATCTGTGGTAAATTCAATTGATTGGACATGATTTGGAAAGGCACACACCTGTCTATATAAGGTCCCACACTTGACAACGCATATCAAAGCAAAAACAAAGCCATGAGGTCGAAGGAATTGTCCGAAGAGCTCCGAGACAGGATTGTGTCGCGGCACAACAAAACATTTGTGCAAAGCTTTCATCAAGGCAAAGGGTGGCTACTTTGAAGAATACATATATTTTGATTTGTTGAACACCTTTTTGGTTACTACATGATTCCATATGTGTTATTTCATAGTTGTGATGTCTTCACTATTATTCTACAATGTAGAAAATAGTCAAAAATAAAGAAAAACCCTGAAATGAGTAGGTGTGTCCAAACTTTTGACTGGCACTGTATGTAAAATGTGATATTTATTTGTATTATTTTATATTTAATACATTTGCAAAAAATTTTAAAAAAAAATGTTTTTGCTTTGTCATTATGGGGTATTGTGTGTATATTGATGAGGGGGAAAAACGATTTAATGCATTATAGAATAAGGCTGTAAAAGTCAAGGGGTCTGAATACTTTCCGAAGGCACTGTAAGCATTCCTACCCCTGAGTTAATACATGTTAGAATCCCCTTTGGCAGCGATTACAGCTATGTGCCTTTCAGGGTAAGTATCTACGACCTTTGCACACCTTGTACAATATTTGCACTATTTATTTCTGTTAAGTTGGTTGTTGATCATTGTTAGGCAGAAATTTTCAAGTCTTGCCATAGATTTTCAAAACTGTAACTAAGCCACTCAGGAACATTCAATGCCGTCTTTGTAAGCAAATCCAGTGTATATTTGGTCTTGTGTTTTAGGTTATTGTCCTGCTGAAAGGTGAATTTGTCTCCCAATGTTTGTTGGAAAGCAGACTGAACCAGGTTTTCCTCAAGGATTTTGCCTGTGGTTAGTTCTATTCAGTTTCTTTTTATCCTAAAAAACACCCTAGTCCTTGCCGATGACAAGAATACCCATAACATGATGCAGCCACCACCACGTTTGAAAATATGAAGAGTGGTACTCAGTGACATTTTGGATTTGCCCAACACATAACACTTTCTATTTAGGACAAAGTTCATTTCTTTGCAGTTCCAGTTTAGTGCCTTATTGCAAACAGGATGCATGTTTTGGAATATTTTTTAATCTGTACAGGCTTTCTTTTCACTCTATCACTTAGGCTAGTATTGTGGAGTAACTATAATTTTGTTGACGCATCCTCGGCAACTGTATTAGGAAGAACGCCTCTATCTTTGTAGTGGCTGGGTGTATTGATACACCACCCAAAGTGTAATTAATAACTTCACCATGCTCAAATGGATACGCAATGTCTGTTTTTTTTACCCATCTACCAATAAGTGCCCTTCTTTGCGAGGCATTGGAAAACCTTCCTGGTCTTTGTGGTTGTATTTGAGTATGAAATGCACTGCTCAACTGATGGACCTTACAGATAACTGTATGTGTGAGGTACAGAGATGAGGTAGTCATCCATGCAACTTATTATATGACTTGAAATTACACTACATGGCCAAAATCATGGGCATTAATATGGAGTTGGTCCTCCCTTTGCGGCTATAACATCCTCCACTCTTCTGGGAAAGCTTTCCACTAGATGTTGGAACATTGCTGTGGGGACTTGCTTCCATTCAGCCACAAGAGCATTAGTGAGGTCGGGCACTGATGTTGGTTAATTAGGCCTGGCTTGCAGTCGGCGTTCCAATTCATCCCAAAGGTGTTCGATGGGGATGAGGTCAAGGCTAAGTGCAGGCCAGTAAAGTTATTCCACACTGCTCTCGACAAACCATTTCTGTATGGACCTCGCTTTGAGCACGGGGGCATTGTCATGCTGAAATAGGAAATGGCCTTCCCCCAAACTGTTGCCACAAAAAACAGCCCCAGACCAATATTCCTCATCCACCAATCTTTACAGTTGTCACTATGCATTCGGGCAGGTAGCGTTCTCCTGGAATCCGTCAAACACAGATTGGTGAAGCGTGATTCAGCCATCTAGAGAGTGTGTTTCCACTGCTTCAGAGTCCAATGGCGGCGAGCTTAACTCCACTCCAGCCGGTGCTTGGCATTGCACATGGTGATCTTAGGCTTGTGTGCGGCTGCTCGGCCATGGAAACCCATTTCATGGAGCTCCAGACAAACAGTTTTTCTGCTGACGTTGCTTTCAGATGCAGTTTGGAACTCTGTAGTGAGTGTTGCAACCATGGACAGATTATATTTATGCGCTACAGCACTCGTCGCTCCCGTTCTGTGAACTTCTGTGGCCTAACACTTCGCGGCTGAGCCGTTCTTGCTCCTAGACGTTTTCACTTCACAATAACAGCACTTACAGTTGACCGGGGCAGCTAGCAGGGCATAAATTTGACGAACTGACTTGTTGGAAAGGTGGTTTCCTATGACAGTGCCACGTTGAAAGTCACTGAGCTCTTCAGTACGGGCCATTCTACTGCCAATGTTTATCTATGGAGATTGCGGGTGTGGCTGAGAAAGCTGAACCCACTCATTTTAAGGGGTGTCCACATTGTATTTAGGCTTGCCATAACAAAGGGGTTGAATACTTATTGACTCAAGACATTTCAGCTTTTCATTTTTAATTCATTTGTAAACATTTCTAAAAACAATTATGGGGTATTGTGCGTAGGCCAGTGAAACACAATATCTCAATTGAATCCATTTTAAATTCAGGCTGTAACAACAAAATGTGGAAAAAGTCAAGGGGTGTGAATACTTTCTGAAGGCACTGTATGTGTTTTCCCTTTCAATGCCGCAGTAAATCAAGTTGGAGCAAGCACCCGTGTACAACACACATGGTTTACAGTAAACATTACAGGCACAGATACTCCCACTTTCCCAATAAACTATTGAGGGCAACATACCTGGAAGTGTCCAGAGTATTCACTGGTGAGGGATCATTCATGTAGTTGTGACCCTGTAGCCAAACGCATACCAATAATCAACATTAATAACACCCTTTGAACATTTATTGGGGTACATTCAGAAAACTGACATGGGCCTCCATAAAATTCCATGAAATTCTACAAATACCATTAAAGCCTGGTGAGTGAGGCTAGTGTTCTGATGATGATGATGATGATGATGATGAGGCTTACCTGAAATGCATGGGGCGTTGAGGTGGAACGATTTCTGAAGAACTCAGGTGGTTCAGGCTGGTCCAGAAGACTTTCCACAGAGGCAGACTTCCCCTGAGAGTGGCTGGGTAACTCTCTCCAGCTGGCCTGTTGGGAATAACCTCGGGCCTGGGTGGAGCTGGAGCTGAACTGTGAGTACCTTATCGAGCTGGAGGTTGAGTCCAGGATGCGACCAGCGGAGTGGGGCCTGTGTAGCTTCTTCTTGGGGCCTTCTTTATTCCCAGACTGAGGCCTGGAATCCCAGTCAGAAGGCTTCCCAGCCGTGGAGTGCCTCTGGCTGGGGACTTGAGAGGCTTGAGGGTTGGGCTGCTGGGACTCAGCCACCTTGTGTCCCGTCTTGCGCTCCATGTAGGCCACCAGGGCCTTGTGCTGGAGGTGCTTCAGGGATGTCTTGGAGAGGCTGGAGGCAGACATGGCCCTGCCTCTGGTTTCAAACATCTTTCTCCTAGCTGCCACCAGGCCCTGTTCTCCCAGCTCCCCCTCCTCACTTGAGAGCACTAGCAGGCCTCCTTCACTTTCGTTGCCCAGGGAACGGCAGGCTGCGTGGTGGGAGGGTGTGTCACCCAGCTGGTTCAGATTCTCCGGCTCTGAGTAGCACAGCTTCTTCTGCTCTGGAGTCAGGCGCTTCCTTCCCCTGATTCGAGGCACCTGAGGCTGGGCAACATTCGCTGGTCTCCCGTTTTCCTTTTCACTGTCCTTCACCACCACGCTCTCTATCACCTTCTCAACCTCCTTCCCCGTTTCCTTTATGTTCTCCTCATCGGTCCCCTCAGAGTGTGTTGGGGAGGGGGTGAGTGTGTCTGTTGAGGTCTCAGAGTCCTGTGAAGAGGAGACCATGTGAAGTACTGTGGGCCTGAGCTCAGGCCTCTGCCTCACTCTGTGGGGCCAGGACAGCTGCAGGTCCCTCCTCTTAAAGGAGGTCTCCCTGAGCACCTTAGACTGGGCGTCCTTCAGTTTCTCCTTGTAGTACTTCGTGAAGGGGTCATCCAGGGTGTTGCAGGGGTGGGAGGTAGCCTCCACTCTCTCTTCCTTGGATGTTTCACCCCGTGGTGTCGTATCACTACAGCTAATGGGGGTGGTGTTCCGGCCTGCATCTTTACTTTTCACACTGACCTCAATGTCCTTTTCGGGCTTGTGCAAACTCAGCGCCACCCTGTTGGCTCCAGTGAGGTGGTACAGAAGCGGGGTGGTTTCCTTGTTTATCTTTTCACTGGCAACGTCTCCTAATAGCTGCCTCCTCCCTCTCTTGACCTGTTTGTATCTCTTGTGGTGGTTGGCCTGCTCCATGCTGATTGGAGGAGGGACTACCAGGTTGTGGAAGTTTGATAATGGAGGGCAGTTCTCCTCTGGGCCGCAGTAGAAGATGTGGTGGTTGGGGCTGTGATGCCTGCCGATCTCTCTGCTCTGGACCTTGTGACTTTGCTCTAAGGCATCGAAACTGCGCGAGCCCTGGTTTGAAATGTGAGAGGGGCCGTATGAAATTCTATTCTGAATCAGTTTCTCCTCATCTTGACTCTTGGTGTAAAACTCCCTATCATTGGTTGTTGCGGTGTCATGGGTGCTGTGCTGCATCTGTTGGGTGTTCCTGAACATGTTGTCCATGGTGTTGTGTGAACTCTCCATCTCCACCAGCCTGTGGGTCTCCACTGGCTCTGGCACAGGGCTCTCACTGCCCACCTCTGGCACACACAGAGAGCCATGCTTCAGACTGGACTTACAAACACCTGTAACGAAGTAGAACTGGCCCTTGTGCTGGATGCTGCTGTTGACCATGTTCTGTGCCACATGCCAGGGGCTGGCGGACCGCTGCTGCTCCGGCATGAGGGAGCCATGGGCCAAGTGCGCCCTCTTGCGCTGACCCTCCAAGTGCCCGCCATCGCCGCTACCGGACTGCTGTTTGGGCTGCTCAGGCTGACTCGTGTGAGGGGGTGATCCACTTAAGATGTTTGCTGACTTTTGTTGCTCAGTGTCATTAACTGTGTGGTCAGGGTTGACTGGGTCCCTGTGATAGGGCTGTGAGGCCCGGTGGCCATAGACTAGGTCAGGCTTGAGACAGGCAGCAACAGAATTATTTGTCTGGGGCCGTGGAGGTGGCCTGTCTGCCAGCTGGCCCTCGGGGCCGTGCTGTGCCCTACAGTTCTCCAAGTTCCTGGTGGCTATGAAGCTGTCCATGCGGGCGGGGGGAGGAGGCGGAAGGGGAGGAGGGGGCGGTAGCGTTTCCTGATTCTGATCACAGTACTGTGAAGTACTCAGGCAGCCATCGTTGTGGCGGTACTGATTTGAGATGGCCTCCACCGAGCGGTAGAGCTGATCCATGCTCTTGGCGTCAGAGTCGAGGACGTTGGGATGGTAGATGGCCTTCACATACTTCAGGTCTGTGTAGTGCAGGCTGTGGTGCTGGAGGTCGTCTGAAAGGAGGGGGGACGGATATTCTGGGGCACTGGAGCCCCCAGAGAAGGAGCTGTAGGCCGAGTCGCCCTTGCCGTGCTGGTGGGTGATCTGGTCGATGCTGCTAGTGGACTTGGCTGGGGAGAGCCGACTCAATGGTAGGCTCAGAGGGTGCAGGTCTAGGTTGCTCATTCTCTCAAAGTGGAAATTATAGGAATCCATCTGGCATTGGAAACTGAAGAGTGGACCCAGGTGAAATGGGAGTGATACGGACACATTTAGCTTAATCTTTCACTTCTGAGAATTCAGGTCATTTTCTGCCTTCTTTTCTAAGCTTCTTCAGTAGTCTGCTTTTTCAATAACTCCTAAAATTAAAAAAAAACACATTGGTTATCTTAATAGAAATAAAATGTCATTTATCATGCTCCATTTCCTCCTCCTAGAGCTGGGAGTCAAAAATCCAACCTAAATATGCCATAGCTTTTTCCTGCCAATGAAAACATACAGGAAATGGGGCATGCACCATGTGCTGCTTTCTCGGCGAGTATAGCTGACTGTGTTGACTATTAGTACTATGTTTGTGTGAGATTATCATCATGGCATGTCTACTTGGACAACAACACTCAATACCGACCTACTAGATCAAAGGTACAGCCACAGAACCTTTCAGCTAAATGCAATTAAGAAATTCTCAGAGAATTCTAACAACTATTTCTCTCTAAATAGATTTTTGGAATTTCTGACATCTGCAATGCTGCATGACCTCTCTTGTTAGTGAGAGGTGGAAATCTAAGTTCCACCCCTGACAAAAATATGTCCTTTCCAAGTGCTAATGTACACCGTAGCACTGGTATCTGTAATAGTGCCAAAGTACACCGTAGCACTGGTATCTGTAGTAGTGCTAATGTACACCGTAGCACTGGTATCTGTAGTAGTGCTAATGTACACCGTAGCACTGGTATCTGTAGTAGTGCTAATGTACACCATACACTTATATCTGTAATAATATAAATGTGATTTCACCGTTCACTCCATTGATCTGGAATTTCTCACGAGAAAGACTTGCCCACTGCCCACACGTGCCCACTGGTCCACTGTCAGGACGAGGGCATTTCCATGTAAAAGGACCCATGATCACCAACATGTGAAGTTCATAGGAGCATTGGTTATCAAATTGGGTGGCAAATTGGGTGGCAAATGAAAGCTATGAGTCAATATGTTTGATAAATTAAGGCATATATACATTTTTGAATCGTTTTCCATCCTAAAAATGCAATAAGCAAAGGCTTTGATTTATTGTCAGACAGATATAAAATCTGTCCTATAAAACATTTACCAGAAAAAGTCTTAAAAAGGGATTACAGAAGATGTACATTAAAACACAATAATAATGTAAAGACCCCTGCCAACTAATATCAACACTTATATTTAGTTTAGGATATTTTTTTCTGCATTCTGTAAGTTTAAGAACCATTGACTTGAAATACGGTTACCAAAAACTATTGGTCGACCGATTAATCGGAACGGCCGATTAAATAAGGACGATTTCAAGTTTTCATAACAATCGGAAATTGGTATTTTTGGACACCAATTTTTTAATATATATATTTTTTAAAATTACACCTTTATTTAACTAGGCAAGTCAGTTAAGAACACATTCTTATTTTCAATGACGGCCTAGGAACGGTGGGTTAACTGCCTTGTTCAGGGGCAGAACAACAAATTTTTACCTTGTCAGCTCGGGGATTCAATCTTGCAACCTTACAGTTAACTAGATCAACGCTCTAACCACCTGCCTCTCATTGCACTCCACGAGGAGCCTGCCTGTCATGTGAATGCAGTAAGAAGCCAAGATAAGTTTAATGCTAGCTAGCAACTTATCTTACATAAAACAATCAATCAATCAATCATAATCACTAGTTAACTACATATGGTAGATGATATTACTAGTTTATCTAGCATGTCCTGCATTGTATATAATCGATGCGGTGCGCATTCCCGAAAAAGGGCTGTCGTTGCTCCAACGTGTACCTAACCATAAACATCAATGCTTTCTTAAAATCAATACACAAGTATATATTTTTAAACCTGCATATTTAGTTAATATTGCCTGCCAAAATTAATTTATTTTAACTAGGTAAATTGTGTCACTTCTCTTGCAACAGAGTCAGGGTATATGCAGCAGTTTGGGCCGCCTGGCTCGTTGAGAACTGTGTGAAGACTATTTCTTCCTAACAAAGACAGCCAACTTCGCCAAACGGGGGATGATTTAACAAAAGAGCATTTGCGAAAAAAGCACAATCGTTGCACGACTTTACCTAACCAAAAACACCAATGCCTTTCTTAAAATCAATACACAGAAGTATATATTTTTTAAACTTGCATATTTATCTATTTAACGGTTCTCTTCTTCCTCTTCCTCTGAAGAAGAGGTAGCAGGGATCGGACCAAGACGCAGCGTAGTTATAATTCATGGTTCTTTTAATAACGAAACTATACATGAAATAGACTACAAAACAAGAAACATGAAAACCCGAAACAGTCCCGTGTGGTACAAACACTGACACAGGAGACAATCACCCACAAATTCCAACACAAAACAGGCTACCTAAATATGGTTCCCAATCAGAGACAATGACTAACACCTGCCTCTGATTGAGAACCATATCAGGCCAAACATAGAAATAGACAAACCAGACACACAACATAGAATGCCCACCCAGCTCACGTCCTGACCAACACTAAAACAAGGAAAACACACAAGAACGATGGTCAGAACGTGACAGTACCCCTCCCCCCCCCAAGGTGCGGACTCCGACCGCACAACCTAAACCTATAGGGGAGGGTCTGGGTGGGCACCTGTCCGCGGTGGCGGCTCTGGCGCTGGACTTGGACCCCACTCCATAATTGTCTTAGTCCACCTCCTTAGCGTCCCTTGAGTGGCGACCCTCGCCGCTGACCTTGGCCTAGGAACCCTAACAACGGGCCCCACTGGACTGAGGGGCAGCTCCAGACTGAGGGGCAGCTTGGGACTGAGGCTGAGGGGTAGCTCGGGACTGAGGGGTAGCTCGGGACTGTGGGGGAGCTCGGGACTGAGGGGGAGCTCGGGACTGAGGGGGAGCTCGGGACTGAGGGGGAGCTCGGGACTGAGGGGGAGCTCGGGACTGAGGGGGAGCTCAGGACTGAGAGGAAACTCAGGCAGGTTGATGGATCTGGCAGATCCTGGCTGGCTGGTGGTTCTGGCAGATCCTGGCTGACTGGTGGTTCTGGCAGGTCCTGGCTGACTGGTGGTTCCGACAGATCCTGGCTGACTGGCAGTTCTGGCAGATCCTGGCGGATCCTGGCTGAATGGCGGATCCTGGCAGACTGGCGGATCCTGGCTGACTGGCAGTTCTGGCAGATCCTGGCTGACTGGCGGCACTGGCGGCTATTTGCAGACTGGCGGCACCTTGCATACTGGCGGCACTGGCGGCTCCTTGCAGACTGGCGGCACTGGGCAGACTGGCGGCACTGGCGGCGCTGGGCAGACGGGTGGCTCAGGCGGCGCTGGGCAGACTGGCGACTCTGATGGCGCTGGGCAGACGGGTAGCTCAGGCGGCGCTGGGCAGACTGGCGACTCTGATGGCGCTGGGCAGACGGGAAGCTCCGGCAACGCTGGAGAGGAAAGCTCTGGCAGCGCTGGACTGAGGAGCTCTGGCGCCTCTGGACTGAGGGGCGGGAGCTCTGGCAGCGCTGGACAGGCAAAGTGCACTATAGGCCTGGTGCGTGGTGCTGGCACTGGTGGTACTGGGCCGAGGACACACACAGGAAGCCTGGTGCGGGGAGCTGCCACCGGAGGGCTGGTGCGTGGAGGTGGTACTGGATAGACTGAACCGTGCAGGCGCACTGGAGCTCTTGAGCACCGAGCCTGCCCAACCTTACCCAGTTGAATGCTCCCGGTCGCCCTGCCAGTGCGGCGAGGTGGAATAGCCCGCACTGGGCTATGCAGGCGAACCGGGGACACCGTGCGCAAGGCTGGTGCCATGTAAGCCGGCCCAAGGAGACGCACTGGAGACCAGATGCGTAGAGCCGGCTTCATGACACTTGGCTCGATGCTTACTCTAGCCCGGCCGATTCGAGGAGCTGGTACAGTGCCTTGCGAAAGTATTCGGCCCCCTTGAACTTTGCGACCTTTTGCCACATTTCAGGCTTCAAACATAAAGATATAAAACTGTATTTTTTTGTGAAGAATCAACAACAAGTGGGACACAATCATGAAGTGGAACGACATTTATTGGATATTTCAAACTTTTTTAACAAATCAAAAACTGAAAAATTGGGCGTGCAAAATTATTCAGCCCCCTTAAGTTAATACTTTGTAGCGCCACCTTTTGCTGCGATTACAGCTGTAAGTCGCTTGGGGTATGTCTCTATCAGTTTTGCACATCGAGAGACTGACATTCTTTCCCATTCCTCCTTACAAAACAGCTCGAGCTCAGTGAGGTTGGATGGAGAGCATTTGTGAACAGCAGTTTTCAGTTCTTTCCACAGATTCTCGATTGGATTCAGGTCTGGACTTTGACTTGGCCATTCTAACACCTGGATATGTTTATTTTTGAACCATTCCATTGTAAATTTTGCTTTATGTTTTGGATCATTGTCTTGTTGGAAGACAAATCTCCGTCCCAGTCTCAGGTCTTTTGCAGACTCCATCAGGTTTTCTTCCAGAATGGTCCTGTATTTGGCTCCATCCATCTTCCCATCAATTTTAACCATCTTCCCTGTCCCTGCTGAAGAAAAGCAGGCCCAAACCATGATGCTGCCACCACCATGTTTGACAGTGGGGATGGTGTGTTCAGCTGTGTTGCTTTTACGCCAAACATAACGTTTTGCATTGTTGCCAAAAAGTTCAATTTTGGTTTCATCTGACCAGAGCACCTTCTTCCACATGTTTGGTGTGTCTCCCAGGTGGCTTGTGGCAAACTTTAAACGACACTTTTTATGGATATCTTTAAGAAATGGCTTTCTTCTTGCCACTCTTCCATAAAGGCCGGATTTGTGCAATATACGACTGATTGTTGTCCTATGGACAGAGTCTCCCACCTCAGCTGTAGATCTCTGCAGTTCATCCAGAGTGATCATGGGCCTCTTGGCTGCATCTCTGATCAGTCTTCTCCTTGTATGAGCTGAAAGTTTAGAGGGACGGCCAGGTCTTGGTAGATTTGCAGTGGTCTGATACTCCTTCCATTTCAATATTATCGCTTGCACAGTGCTCCTTGGGATGTTTAAAGCTTGGGAAATCTTTCTGTATCCAAATCCGGCTTTAAACTTCTTCACAACAGTATCTCGTACCTGCCTGGTGTGTTTCTTGTTCTTCATGATGCTCTCTGCGCTTTTAACGGACCTCTGAGACTATCACAGTGCAGGTGCATTTATACGGAGACTTGATTACACACAGGTGGATTGTATTTATCATCATTAGTCATTTAGGTCAACATTGGATCATTCAGAGATCCTCACTGAACTTCTGGAGAGAGTTTGCTGCACTGAAAGTAAAGGGGCTGAATAATTTTGCACGCCCAATTTTTCAGTTTTTGATTTGTTAAAAAAGGTTTGAAATATCCAATAAATGTCGTTCCACTTCATGATTGTCTCCCACTTGTTGTTGATTCTTCACAAAAAAATACAGTTTTATATCTTTATGTTTGAAGCCTGAAATGTGGCAAAAGGTCGCAAAGTTCAAGGGGGGCGAATACTTTCGCAAGGCACTGTATGTACCGCACCGGGCTATGCACCCTTACTGGAGACACCATGCGCTCCACAGCATAACACGGTGCCTGCCCGGTCTCTCTAGCCCCCCGGTAAGCACAGGAAGTTGGCGCAGGTCTCCTACCTGGCGTCGCCATACTCCCTGTGTGCCACCCCCCCAATACATTTTTGGGGCTGACTCGCGGGCTTCCTTGCCAACCGTGTTCCTTCGTATCGCCGGCTCCTCTCTCCGGCTGCCTCTGCTCTCCTAAGTGCCTCCACCTGTTCCCATGGGAGGCGATCTCTTCCAGCCAGTATTTCCTCCCAAGTGTAGCAACCCTTGCCGTCCAAAACATCTTCCCATGTCCATTCCTCCTTTCGCTGCTCCTGCTGCCGCTGCCTGTCACCACGCCGCTTGGTCCTGTTGTGGTGGGTGATTCTGTAACGGTTCTCTTCTTCCTCTTCCTCTGAAGAAGAGGTGTAGCAGGGATTGGACCAAGACGCAGCGTAGTTATAATTCATGGTTCTTTTAATAACGAAACTATACATGAAATAGACTACAAAACAAGAAACATGAAAACCCGAAACAGTCCCGTGTGGTACAAACACTGACACAGGAGACAATCACCCACAAAACCCAACACAAAACAGGCTACCTAAATATGGTTCCCAATCAGAGACAATGACTAACACCTGCCTCTGATTGAGAACCATATCAGGCCAAACATAGAAATAGACAAACCAGACACACAACATAGAATGCCCACCCAGCTCACGTCCTGACAAACACTAAAACAAGGAAAACACACAAGAACAATGGTCAGAACGTGACAAGCTAAAAGGTTAGCAGGTTAGCAGGCCATATTAACCAGGTGAAATTGTGTCACTTCTCTTGCGTTCATTGCACGCAAAGTCAGGGTATATGCAACAGTTTGGGCCACCTGGCTTGTTGCGAACTAATTTGACAGAATTTTACGTAATTATGACATAACATTGAAGGTTGAACAATGTAACAGCAATATTTAGACTTAGCGATGCCACCCGTTAGATAAAATACGGAACGGTTCCGATATTTCACTGAAATAATAAACGTTTTGTTTTCGAAATTATAGTTTCCGGATTCAACCATATTAATGACCAAAGGCTCGTATTTCTGTGTGTTATTATGTTATAATTAAGTCTATGATTTAATATTTGATAGAGCAGTCTGACTGGGCGGTGATTGGCAGAAGCAGGCTCATAAGCATTCATTCAAACAGCACTTTTGTGTGTTTTGCCAGCAGCTCTTCGCTGTGCTTCGCTGTGCTTTAACTACAACCTAAAACCTCTTACCTTGGAATATTGAAGTCTCATGTTAAAAGGAACCACCAGCTTTCATATGTTATCATGTTCTGAGCAAGGAACTTAAACGTTAGCTTTTTTACATATTGCACTTTTACTTTCTTCTCCAACACTTTGTTTTTGCATTATTTAAACCAAATTGAACATGTTTCATTATTTATTTGAGGCTAAATTGATTTTTATTGATGTATTATATTAAGTTAAAATAAGTGTTCATTCAGTATTGTTGTAATTGTCATTATTACAAATAAATAAATAAAAATCGGCCGATTACTCGGTATCGGCTTTTTTTTGGGCCTCCAATAATCGGTATCGGCGTTGAAAAATCATAATCGGTCGATCTCTACCAAAATGTCTTAAAGATATGTGAGTTTTTCTAAATTATCTCCCTCATGAGGAGGGAGGATAATGAAAGTTCACAGAAGTAACAAGTAAAGGTAGACCTACCAATTAGTGTTTTTACTAATATCAATTTTGTTTAGGAATTATTAAGTGATTCAAACTCAAAATGATGTTACCAAATCGGTGACAGAATTTCAGAATTTCTGCAACTTAATTGGCTACAATGGGAAATCATAGTAGTTACAAACCACAGTTGGGTCACCTGCTACATTTCTCCCTTCCACTGGCATGGTGCACAAAACTTGAGAGAAATAAGATTTTTGTGCGTATGGAACATTTCTGGGGTCGTTTATTTCAGCTTATGAAACATGGGACCACTTTACATGTGGTTAGAGCGGGGTAGCCTAGGGGTAGCCTAGTGGTTAGAGCGTTGGACTAGTAACCGGAAGGTTGTGAGTTCAAACCCCCGAGCTGACAAGGTACAAATCTGTCGTTCTGCCCCTGAACAGGCAGTTAACCCACTGTTCCCAGGCCGTCATTGAAAATAAGAATTTGTTCTTAACTGACTTGCCTGGTTAAATAAAGGTAAAATAAAAAAAAAAAAAAAATGTTGCGTTTATTTTTTTGTTCAGTATACATACAAATGCAAGGTGTCATGTTATAGCTGACACCCCATTCTTTCTGCAGACATCTTTGACTCTTAATTCGGCATACAATTTAAGTGAAAAATCTTAACGCAGTCTTAACGCAATTCTGTTACTGTAGAATTGTCCATGACTTCAACTATTAAGGTCTCTAAGGGCACTAAGTCCTGAGTTAGGAGGGCTCAGCCTCAGAGGAGAATAGGCCTTTTCTTGGCTAATCACGGAAATGGAGGGCTGGGAATTTAAATATCAGCAATTAAGCACAAGAGGCTAACAAAAGAACAGTTCTGTTTTCTTGCAATGCAAAGATGTCGACAGCATTTTTTTTTCCTATAGCAAATGTTTTTCACAGGAAAACAAAATGTATTTCAAATATAATTGTAAGGAAATGTGTAAAAAGTATCAAATACAACATTTGGAACAACATGTTTGAGTTTAATGGAAAGCCTACATACAGCATGGAACACCTGCTAGAGGTGCCTGTGGAACCAGACCCCTTAATTAGAACCTTGAGGTGCACGTTGCACCGCTCCAAAAATGCCCGGAATTCCATATACATTTTGCAGACATATTTGAGGATTAGTCATGTGATAACTTTTTTTTTATGGATTATCCACCACTGGAACACTGCATGTAGCACTGTGTGTTGGATTAACTCATCAGGAAACCAACCAAGCACATACACTGAATGTGGTGAATGACTTGACAATTAGTCAGTTTCTTTAAGGTCTAATCTAAGGTTTTAAACACCAAACACCACATCACAATTGGTTAGTCGCCCGTAAAACGGCTGCCATTTTTTCCCGGCGCCATCATCTGTTGGGTGTTTGTTTGGTGTTTGTTAAAGAAAAGCTTTCAAAGGTAAATATTGTTGTTTATATGTCATGGTTCAATATCTCAGTGATAAAACCAAGGGCTTTTTTCTCCATTTTGTCGTAGCAGGAAGTAATAAGTTCCAAAGAACTTTGAATCGTCATCTTCAATAACGGCTTGAATAAACAATTTCATGCTGACCTTGTTTGTAACAGAAGAGGGAGTCTGATTTATCTAGGTTTAGTACAGTGAAACTTCTCTTTCTGGCAAAATTGGTGTTTACAATTAGGTTTTACCCAACATCAAAATACTGATACAAAGTCCACCAACAGGAAGCTGTAATGGTGGGTGATAGTACAGTTTAAGAAGAAAGCTGAACACAGGCCTTTGGTGATTAGTTTTCCTCCAGGAGGTGCATACCTGTCACGCATACACACAGATCAGTGTAGCCAACACAAATACAAGCCAATGAGCTCCACAGTCCTTGATGCAGAACAGGTTTCACTCTCTCATGGGCCAACACAGACATACACAAAAAAATTGGTCAAATACCAACCATTTAAGATGGCTGAGGTACCTCTGTTCCAAGCCACGTTGTACCAGAAACTACAGTGACCATTCTGAGACCTTCAACGACCAAGTGTTATAGATCTCCCCCTTGTCCCCTGGTTTGCAGCTGATGAAAATATGAAAACCTCCAGCTATCATGCACACTGACGTCCCGGGTCTAGTTAGTGATGTTAAAAGGGGTTTGTTTTCATGTGTTGTAGAGGTACACCTGATTCTCAATGTGCAGCGGCTGCCAGGCTTCTATCCTTGAACTGCTAGCACACTAACAGGGGAACTACAGGGGAGCGCTCATTTGAAAGTGATGGGGAGGCCAGTTAGTGGCAAAAATGCACAGAGAGAACAGAGAGAGAGAAATTCCCAGACAAATACACTCACACCATTACTACAGCAAACTACACCAGAAAACTGAACTGGTTGGCTGGATAAACCATCACATAGGCTAGTGACTAATATTAGAGTCAAATCAACTCATACCAACAGGCCTAAATGGAATACATTTTTAAGAGTACCACAAGGAAACTTGTAAGCAGCAACTTACCAAATCCTGTGACAAAGTTGTTGGTTTGAGAGCTCACACTTTTGATGCCACATGAAATAATGAAGAAGAAAAAAACAACTATTTCCAAGTTAGCACTTGACTTTTAGATACAATTCAGATTGCTTTAGTAGTAATCTACTGGTGAATCTATCGGTGAAAGAAGGACCAAAACAAGTTACCAGGAGGAAATGTAAAGTTCCAGTGAGTCCTTCTCCCCCAAGACCAAGACGAGAGGCGGCTATTGCATGCCTGTGACGTCTGTCCGCCTAGCTGATGAACAATGAGCACCGCAGATAGTTAGTGCCGTAAAAAAGAAGAAAAAAAAAAAAAAAAAGGGCCTCGCATTCCTGGCTGGCTTCAAAGAAAGACAGTGCTCGGGCACCATTCATTCCCAGGGTCCTCGGCACATGGAGAGCAGCCAAGCAGCAGGGGTGGGTGCTGCTCTCAACCCTAAACACTCACAAAGACGGACAAGCCAGGGACCCCACCTTTTCCCTCCTCGCCCCTCTACTGCAGGCCCCAACTACCCAAACATTGGTCTTCATTTCCAAAATCTTGGGCCAAAAAGGTAGTTGTGTCTCAGTTGTTTCAGTGTAGGACATTCCATTTTACTCCAATCTCATTATGCTGACTTCTTTAAAAAAAACAGACTAAGGTCATGGAGATGTTATGACATTTCACAACAAAGACATTATGTTTGATTAGCTTAAGGCATAGTGCCTGAGGGCATTTCCATGTAAAAGAACCCATGAGCACCAAAGTGAAGTTCATAGGAGCATGTCAAATTGGGTGTCAAATGAAAGCTAAGAGTCTAGATGTTTGGGAAATGAAAGCATTAATACATTTTTCAACCATTTTCCATCTAAAAAAAAATGTAAGAGACTGAAAAACAGCTTCTATCTCAAGGCCATCAGACTGTTAAACAGCCACCACTAACATTGAGTGGCTGCTGCCAACACACTGACACTGACTCAACTCCAGCCACTTTAATAATGGGAATTGATGGGAAATGATGTAAATATATCACTAGCCACTTTAAACAATGCTACCTTATATAAATGTTACTTACCCTACATTATTCATCTCATATGCATACGTATATACCGTACTCTATATCATCGACGGTATCCTTATGTAATACATGTATCACTAGCCACTTTATACTATACTATGCCACTTTGTTTACATACTCATCTCATTTGTACATACTGTACCCGATACCATCTACTGTACCTTGCCTATGCTGCTCTGTACCATCACTCATTCATATATCCTTATGTACATATTCTTTATCCCCTTACACTGTGTACAAGACAGTAGTTTTGGAATTGTTAGTTAGATTACTTGTTATTACTGCATTGTCGGAACTAGAAGCACAAGCATTTCGCTACACTCGCATTAACATCTGCTAACCATGTGTATGTGACAAATAAAATTTGATTTGATTTGATTTGATGTTGACGTTAACGTCCACAGATGGACCGGACCAAATCTTAACATATTATAGACGTATGTTCCACGAGTTTGTATTTTTGACGTTTTTGGAAAACGTCATAAAAACCTGAGCGAGATTTTACCGGAATTCCGTTACCAAAGTTTGCATCTGCACGGTTCTTTCACTAAATTAGTTTGTGTAAAATGTTCAGTGCAAATTGTTAAAGGTAGTGCATAGATGTTTATGGTATGTTACACTTTGGAAACAATCTTTTTGTTTGGCATACATTTTAAAGTAAAAAAAAACATTTTTTTGTCAAAGAATAATTCTGTTACACTGGAATTGCCGCTGACTACTAGGCCTGTTTCACCTGTAGTGGTGTTTTCCTGTAAGATACAGTATAGACCTGTATTTCCCTGATGATCACTTGGCCATTGTGCTTTATGTTATTGGCTGGTTCATTCTGGAAGCGTCTGGTCTGAGGTGTTATGTGCTCTGTTGTTATTGTCAAATCTTTGACCTGCTGCCATTCCCACCTGCCAGCCCACTGAATGAGTCACAAAGGCGTAGAGATGGGCAAGCAACACAGGAGAGAAGGGCTATTCTTAACACCACTCGGACACTCCCCACAGAGCCACAGTGCTGAATCCAACATCTACATGTTGTTTTTGTATATTTGTGCACATGACTAATTGTATTGACTATTGACACCCACACAAAATGGACACGTGAAGGGCAAGTTTAAGTGATGCAGCCGTTTAAGACCCTACATTGACTTGATGTGCCTGATATGTCAGCTATACCATATGTCAGATTTAGCCTACTTAACTTGGTAACAAACCATTTTCTACCTGGCAACTAATCTCAGTTTCCCCCAATCACATACAGACATTCAATAAGGGAAAAGCGAGAAAGAGAAAGCAAGAGTTTAAAGTCATTGTTTTAAAATACTTAGTTGGGAGGTGTCAGGGTTCAAAATCTCAGTAAGAAGATTTGATTGCTAGGCCGAGCAGGGCAGAATTCCACCATTGCATTTCAGGCTTTCATAGGTACTTATTTTTACAGCGTGACCTCAATTTTAATGCCGCGAGACCAGACCACCAGGGGCTCGGCATGCACTCTCTACCAGGCTGATGTCATCGAAGACAGCTAAGTGCACTAGTATTGACTCCAGTGATGCGGAGCCTGAGGATGACTGGATGAACGGCTGCTGACCGATAAGATGTCCTAACGGGACCAGATCGTGTGAATTACAGGGTGATTTTCAAATGTAAGGCAGTCCTATAGGTCTATGCTAGGTAATTGGAGAGACCCTGAGGATCCAAGCATCTATATGGCACGTAGGCTGCTTCAACTCAGCCCAGGTTACTGCTGCAAGCCAAAGAACAGAGGTTGGAAGGCTTCCGGGCGCTAAATTTGCACATACAAATTTGCCCCTCCAGCCGAGGGGCACTTGGAGCACCAGATTACACAAGTCATGTAAGCAATAAAGAGAGTTTTGAACCACTGACACAAACAAAACATCTGACTACAGCCTGAGGTGTCTGTCAGTTGAAGCTACTGTAACTTGTTTTGAAAGCTTATAGGCCTAGGTCAAGGATGGGCCCAACAACTGTGGCCTCAGAATTGGGTGGAAACAAAAAATTAATGACACGGCAAGAGACACAGAAAGATAGAAAAATGGATAATGGAACGCAGACTTTTCCATCCTGTTAAAACCCAGTTCTAGGACTTTTCTCAAGGTCCCAGGGTAAGAGAGAATTTCACTGTTGAGGCCGATCAAACAAACATTAAGAGGAAGAGTTTTTGAAAAGGTGGAGAGGTTGAGTTATTGCATAGGGGCAATTACATGGTAACACAATTACGCGGAGACTCAGATGTTATGTTTTAAAAGCACTTATGTTGAACAATTTACACATAAAATTGAACAAAACCACATTTACTGGAAGAACTGTGCAGATGCAGATTTTGGTGACAGAATTACGGTAAAAGGGGACGACGGGTGAGCAGCAACATGTGAAGACGTGTTTTCTCTGTGCTCCGATCCAGGGCGAGCAATTTACTATTAATACTTGACCAACACCTCCCCACCGTGCTCATCTTGTAACATTTCATTTGGAGTCGAACCCAATTTACTAATCTGGCTTTTATTTCTGAAAATGTTGGCCTTTTAATCGTAAAATGTCAAGACAACAACGGCAGCGGGCCAAAAAGGAGCAGGCTTCTGCTGAAGCCTCGGGCTCATCTGACACGGACTCTGACCCCGAGGTGAGGGGGCTCCTACAATGCTCTGGACACCAAGTTTGGAATTCTTTACCCAGCTGTACTGAAGATCACTACACCCTCTGGCCAGCAGAAGACATTCTTAGACCCAAGTAAGGCCAAAGAATACATTGTCGTGCACATACATCCGCGGGAGGACAGGCGACCTAATACTAACTAGCCATTGTGGGGTCATACTGTGACCCTGCAAAAGCCGTGCTAACGCGACCAAAGACCAACTAGTGAATTCATATCTTGATTATAAACGTGCCTCCACCCTGCTGCCAAAAAAATGACAATTATTCACCCAGTAACTTAACGTTATGAGCAACAATGGTATGTATAGGGTGACATGTTCTCACAAGGACAATATAGTTTGAATAGTATTTTATTTACAGTACATGGTACAACTAGCGTTTACCAACTAGCTGCTGCTGTATAGCCACGGTTGCAATTTTTGGTGTTCTGGCTTGTTAGGATGTTCAACAGAGGGTTACATTTATACAAATGTTGAATTTTACTCGGTTTGTTTTCCTATTTACTTATCTTATTTAATTAAATGTTTTTGGAGTATATATATATATATATATATATATATATATAAATATAAAAATCTTACCTTTCAGCACGCTGGCCATTACGATCGTACTAACATTCATTTCAGATTACTCCGACTATGCCTAATTCACAAGCTCCACATGCTTTGTCAGCTGGACCATGAAAGGAATTAACCAGGTGCTCAAGCGTAGCTGAGTGTATGCTCATCTTAAGTCCTTAAATCCGGACATTGTTTCTCTCCAAGAGACCAATCTCTGGTCCAGCGACCATGATAAACTAAAGAGAGGATGGGTAGACCAAATATATTTCACGCCAACGTTGGTGCTGAGGCCAGAGGGGCAGCCATCCTGTTTAGCACACAGGTTATTCTGGCCAACCTCTATGGTCCTAATTGGGATGATGCTCAATTTTTCTCTAACCTCATCGTAACACTTCCTGACATTAACTCTCCACATTTGATATTGGGCGGAGATTTCAATTGTGTATTGATTCTAGAGGTCGACCGATTAATCGGAATGGCCGATTAATTAGGGCCGATTTCAAGTTTTCATAACGATCGGAAATGGGTATTTTTGGGCGCCGATTTGCCAAATGTTTATTTAATTTTTTATATACCTTTATTTAACTAGGCAAGTCAGTTAATAACACATTCTTATTTTCAATGACGGCCTAGGAACGTTGAGTTAACTGCCTCGTTCAGGGGCAAAATGACAGATTTTCACCTTGTCAGCTCGGGGATCCAATCTTGCAACCTTACAGTTAACTAGTCCAACGCATTAACGACCTGCCTCTCTCTCGTTGCACTCCACAAGGAGACTGCCTGTTATGCAAATGCAGTAAGCCAAGGTAAGTTGCTAGCTAGCATTAAACTTATCTTATAAAATACAATCAATCATAATCACTAGTTAACTACACATGGTTGATGATATTACTAGATATTATCTAGTGTGTCCTGCGTTGCATATAATCTCACTGAGCATACAAGCATACAAGTATCGAAGTATCTGAGCGGTGGTAGACAGAAGCAGGCGCGTAAACATTCATTCAAACAGCACTTTCGTGCGTTTTGCCAGCAGCTCTTCATTGTGCGTCAAGCATTGCGCTGTTTATGACTTCAAGCCTATCCAATTCCAGAGATGAGGCTGGTGTAACCGAAGTGAAATGGCTAGCTAGTTTGAAACGCTATTAGCGCGCGCTAACTTCACTCGCTCTGAGCCTTCTAGTAGTTGTTCCACATGCTCTGCATGGGTAACACTGCTTCGATGGTGGCTGTTGTCGTTATGCTGCTGGTTCGTCCCCAGGGAGGCGCGAGGAGAGGGACGGAAGCTATACTGTTACACTGGCAATACTAAAGTGCCTATAAGAACATCCAATAGTCAAAGGTTAATGAAATACAAATGGTATAGAGGGAAATAGCCCTATAATTCCTATAATAACTACAACCTAAAACTTCTTACCTGGGAATATTGAAGACTCTTGTTAAAAGGAACCACAAGCTTTCATATGTTCTCATGTTCTGAGCAAGGAACTGAAACGTTAGCTTTCTTACATAGCACATATTGCACTTTTACTTTCTTCTCCAACACTTTGTTTTTGCATTGTTTAAACCAAATTGAACATGTTTCATTATTTACTTGAGGCTAAATTGATTTTATTTATGTATTATATTAAGTTAAAATAAGTGTTCATTCAGGATTGTTGTAATTGTCATTATTACAAATAAATAAAAAAATCGGGTGATTAATCGGTATCGGCTTTTTGGGTCCTCCAATAATCGGTATCGGCGTTGAGAAATCATAGTCAATCGACTATGGAGTCACACTCAAAATTAAATTTGGAGTCACACTCAAAATTAAAGTGGAAAACCACACTACAGGCTGATCCAACTTTGATGTAATGTCCTTAAAACAAGTCAAAATGAGGCTCAGTAGTGTGTGTGGCCTCCACGTGCCTGTATGACCTCCCTACAACGCCTGGGCATGCTCCTGATGAGGTGGCGGATGGTCTCCTGAGGGATCTCCTCCCAGACCTGGACTAAAGCATCCACCAACTCCTGGACAGTCTGTGGTGCAACGTGGCGTTGGTGGATGGAGTGAGACATGATGTCCCAGATGTGCTCAATTGGATTCAGGTCTGGGGAACGGGCGGGCCAGTCCATAGCATCAATGCCTTCCTCTTGCAGGAACTGCTGACACACTCCAGCCACATGAGGTCTAGCATTGTCTTGAATTAGGAGGAACCCAGGGCCAACCGCACCAGCATATGGTCTCACAAGGGGTCTGAGGATCTCACCTAATGGCAGTCAGGCTACCTCTGGCGAGCACATGGAGGCCTGTGCGGCCCCCCAAAGAAATCCCACCCCACACCATGACTGACCCACCGCCAAACCGGTCATGCTGGAGGATTTTGCTGGCAGCAGAATGTTCTCCACGGCGTCTCCAGACTCTGTCACGTCTGTCACATGTGCTCAGTGTGAACCTGCTTTCATCTGTGAAGAGCACAGGGTGCCAGTGGCGAATTTGCCAATCTTGGTGTTCTCTGGCAAATGCCAAACGTCCTGCACGGTGTTGGGTTGTATAGCACAACCCCCACCTGTGGACGTCGGGCCCTCATACCACCCTCGTGGAGTCTGTTTCTGACCGTTTGAGCAGACACATGCACATTTGTGGCCTGCTGGAGGTCATTTTGCAGGGTTCTGGCAGTGCTCCTCCTTGCACAAAGACGGAGGTAGCGGTCCTGCTGCTGGGTTGTTGCCCTCCTACGGCCTCCTCCACATCTCCTGATGTACTGGCCTGTCTCCTGGTAGCGCCTCCATGCTCTGGACACTACGCTGACAGACACAGCAAACCTTCTTGCCACAGCTCGCATTGATGTGCCATCCTGGATGAGCTGCACTACCTGAGCCACTTGTGTGGGTTGTAGACTCCGTCTCATGCTACCACTAGAGTGAAAGCACCGCCAGCATTCAAAAGTGACCAAAACAGAACCACTCTTTTATTGGGGGTGTCTTGCTAATTGCCTATAATTTCCACCTGTTGTCTATTCCATTTGCACAACAGCATGTGAAATGTATTGTCAATCAGTGTTGCTTCCTAAGTGGACAGTTTGATTTCACAGAAGTGTGATTGACTTGGAGTTACATTGTGTTGTTTAAGTGTTCCCTTTATTTTTCTGAGCAGTGTATTTTTGGCTACGGTGTATGTAAACTTCCGACTTCAACTGTATTTACAGTACTAGAGAGATTTGGGTTTGGCCAGTCATTCCTTTCCTGGATTAAGATTTTGAACTCGTCCCCAGTGGCTTCTGTTTGCACCAACAATGTTACCTCCAGATACTTCCCTCTCCACAGGGGGCTAGGCAGGGTTGCTGTTTATCCCCTTTCCTATTTGATATGGCTATTGAGCCTCTTGCTATCGTCCTGCGGGCCGGAGGAGAGGATTAAGGGAAAATTAAGAGACAATATAACTCACAAAGTGTCCTTATATGCAGACAATCTTCTTTTATACATCTCTAACCCTGTGGAGTCTATACTCTATCTCTTGGACATGCTACAAGGTTTTGAGACATTCTCCGGTTATAAGTTAAACCTAACAAAATGTGTGCTCCTCCCCATTAGTCAGTTAGCAGAAGGAATTGGGCATGCCAATTTCCCAATTTAAGGTGGTGCATCAGGTCTTTACTTATTTGGGGATAAAGGTCACACGCTCATTTATGGCTCTGTTTAAATATAACTTCAAAACACTCCTGGAGCGCACTAAGCAGGATTTCATAAGGTGGTCGTCTCTTCCCATTTCTTTAGCAGGTCGCATTAATTTTGTTAAGATGACTGTACTACTTAGGTTTTTGTACTTATTCCAAATGATTCCCATTTTTCTGCCAAGTCGATGTTCAAACAACTGGACAGCTACATTTCCAACTTCATTTGGAATAAGTCAAATCCTCAAATGAGAAAGGTATATCTAGAGAGACCTAAGCCTGCAGGCAGCTGGGCCTTCCCATTTTTTTTTTTTACACTACTACTGGTCAGCAAACATATCTAAAATGTGTTTATTGGGTTTCTACATTTGAAAACAAGGATGGCCCAACTTGAGTTCCAGTCAAGCCTTCCAACTTCTCTAGTCTCACTCCTGTGCTCCCCAATGTCCATGAACCTTGGCACTCATGTTTTGGCACTCACCCCATTTTTAAGAACTCCCTTAAAATCTGGTCCCAATTCCGAAGTCACTTTAGCCTTCAACAAGCAAGCGGCTTCTCCCCATTAACATCTAATCACCTCTTCCCAGCATCACAGATTAACACGCCATTCCAGTTCTAGCATAGGAATGGTTTGGTGTTTTTGTTGAGAACTATTTGTTGATAACACATTTGTCTCATTTGATACTCTGAAGGGTTGACCATAATATTCCCAATACCCACTTGTTTAGAAACCTGCTAACTCGCAGCTTTGCCAAAAAACATTTCCCTTAATTTCCACTCGAGCCTACTAAGTGTCCAGTCGAGATGTGCTTAGACCTTAACCCTTATCTGAAGGGCACAATCTCCAGGTTATACGACATAATACAGAACATTAATCCGCCTTGCTTTGCAAATTCAAAATCTGCATGGGAGCAAGACAGGTGGCGAGCTACCCGATTATATACGGCAACAAAGTATTGAGCATATCCACATATAATTTTGCATAAGGCATGGGCTTAATCAGTTTAAGGTTTTGCACCGTCTCCATTACTCAAATGACAGATTGGCAAAAATAAACCCAAATGTTGACCCCAAGTGTTTGAGATGCCACCAGAGTCCAGCGACTGTGGGACACATGTTTTGGTCATGCCAATCTTTGAGTAGCCTCTGGGACCCTATTTTTGAGGCATTCTCACATACGTGTAATACAACTGTTAGCCCCAACCCGGTCACTGCCATTTTTGGGGTACTTCCCCTAGACCAGAATGCTACCGCGCATCAGGGTGCCTCGCTGCTAGCTCGCCGCCTTGTCCTCTTCCACTGGAAGTCTGCAAAACCGCCCTCCTTTATGCAGTGGTTTAAGGAGGTGATGTCATCTCTGCCTCTGGAGGAGGTTAGGTACACTGTGCATGGGTCCCGACAAAAGTTTGACTAAACCTTGTCTCCATTAATACAATATGTGGAGAGCCTGTCTTTTACTTATGTAACTTGCATAGTTTGGTAAGCAGTCATGTCTGTTCTAGTGGCCATTTGTGCTGCTATGAATTTTTATTTAACTCTTATTTAATCAATGTTTTGTTTCTATTACTATTTGTTTCTGTTTTTCTTTCCTATTTAACTTACTTTTATAGATGGCTTGGTGGGTGGGTGGTTTGGAAGGAGTGAAGGGTTGGAGTGGAGGGAGGGGATGGATGGATGTATGGATGGATGGGAGAATGAGGGGTTGAGGTTGTATTGTTTTTGTTGTTATATCTGAAAATCTATAAATAACGTAAACGTTTTAAAAAATAATTACGGTAAAATTCTCCTCCTTTTTTTTTAAGCGGCTATCTTTTCCAAAAACTGTTAAATATCTGCTCTGAATTAAGATTCAAAGATATCTGCAGAAGGAATGGGGTGTCAGCTATGATATGACACCTTGAGTTTGAAAATAAATCTATTTTGGTTATTGAACTATAGTAAGTGAGGTGGATTTACACCTGGTAACAGAATTACGGGAACGGAATTACATAATGGGTACTTCCCCTAGACCAGGGGGGACTACACAGAAATGCATAATTATGCATGTCATTATCTTTATGGTGAAAAGAATGAATTTGAGATTCATGGTGATCTCGAATCGGTACAAAAAGGTAGAAATATGCCTCATCGTTTGCATATATGAGTATTATTCTACACACTGGCTATTATTTTGTTTTAATTTAACCTTTATTTAACCAGGCAAGTCAGTTAAGAACAAATTTGTATTTACAATGAAGGCCTACCAAAAGGCAAAAGGCCTCCTGCGGGGACGGGGGCCTGGGATAAAAAAAAGAAAAAATAATAATAATAATAATTAAAAATAAAAATAAAACACACATCACAACAAGAGAAACAACACAACAGTACATACATCCCACAACAACATAGCAAGACAGCAACACATAACAACACAGCATGGTAGCAGCACAACATGGTAGCAGCACAAAACATGGTACAAACATTATTGGGCACAGACAACAGCACAAAGGGCAAGAAGGTAGAGAAAACAATACATCACACAAAGCAGCCACAACTGTCAGTAAGAGCGTACATGATTGAGTCTTTGAATGAAGAGATTGAGATAAAATTGTCCAGTTTGAGTGTTTGTTGCAGCTCATTCCAGTCGTTAGCTGCAGTAAACTGAAAAGAGGAGCGACCCAGGGATGTGTGTGCTTTGGGGACCTTTAACAGAATGTGACTGGCAGAAAGTGTGTTGTATGTGGAGGATGAGGACTGCAGTAGAAATCTCAGATAGGGGGAGTGAGGCCTAAGAGGGTTTTATAAATAAGCATCAACCAGTGGATCTTGCGACGGGTATACAGAGATGACCAGTTTACAGAGGAGTATAGCGTGCAGTGATGTGTCCTATAAGGAGCATTGGTGGCAAATCTGATGGCAGAATGGTATAGAACATCTAGCTGCTCGAGAGCACCCTTACCTTCCAATCTATAAATTATTTGTCCGTAATCTAGCATGGGTAGGATGGTCATCTGAATCAGGGTTAGTTTGGCAGCTGGGTTGAAGGAGGAGCGATTACGATAGAGGAAACCAAGTCTAGATTTAACTTTAGCCTGCAGCTTTGATATGTGCCATAGCCAGTTCAGAACAAGGTTAAGGGTAGAGAAAGCTTGTTGGACACTAAAAAAGCTTTGTTGTAGAGCATTTAACACAAAATCCGCAGAAGGGCCAGCTGAGTATAAGCCTGTATCATCTGCAAATAAATTGATGAGAGAGCTTCCTACTACCTGAGCTATGTTGTTGATGTAATTTGAGAAGAGTTGAGATTGACCCTTGGGGCACTCCCTTGGTGACAGGCAGTGGCTGAGGCTGAGGCAGTGGCTGAGACAACAGATTTTCTGACTTTATACACTGCACTCTTTGAGAGAGGTAGTTAGCAAACCAGGCCAAAGACCCCTAAGAGACACCAATACTCCTTAGCCGGCCCACAAGAATGAAATGGTGTACCATATCAAAAGCTTTGGCCAAGTCAATAAAAACAGCAGCACAATATTGCTTAGAATCAAGGGCAATGTTGACATCATTGAGGACCTTTAAGGTTGCAGTGACACACCCATAACCTGAGTGGAAATCAGATTGCATACCCGAGAGAATACTATAGACATCAAGAAAGCCAGTCAGTTGATTATTGACAAGTTTTTCCAATACTTTTGATAAACAGGGCAAAATAGAAATAGGCCTATAACAGTTATGATCAGCTTGATCTCCTCCTTTAAATAAAGGATGAACCGTGGCTGCCTTCCAAGCAATGGGAACCTCCCCAGAAAGGAGAAACAAGTTAAAAAGGTTGGAGATAAGGTTGCTGCCCCTATCATCGCCAGGCCTAAAGAAGAAAGTGTCTAAACCATCTGATCCAGATGTTTTTTGGGGGTCAAGTTTAAGGAGCCCTTTTAGCACCTCAGACTCAGTGACTGCCTGCAGGGAGAAACTATGTAGCGGGGCAGGGGAAAAAGAGGGAGAAGCATCGGGGCTAGTCGCATTAGAAGGGATGAGAGATGAGGAAATGTTGGATGGGCAAGGAGGCATGGCAGAGTCAAATAGGAATCTTGACTTAATGAAGTGGTGATTAAAGAGCTCAGCCATGTGCTTCTTGTCAGTAATAACCACATCACCAACATTAAGGGACATGTGCAGCTGTGAGGAGGAGGGTTTATTCTCCAGGTCTTTAACCATTTTCCAGAACTTCTTGGGGTTAGACCCACAGAGAGAGAACTTCTCCTTAAAGTAACTAACTTTGGCCTTCCGGATAGTGCACTTATTTCTCATTTGCCTGAACGATAGCCAGTCAGCCCGAGTATGCGTGTACCAAGCATTTCGCCAAATGCAATTCTTGAGGTGGAGTAACTCTGCAAGATCACGGTCAAACCAGGGTCTGAACCGGTTTTTAATTTTCTTTATAGGGGCGTGTTTGTTAACAATACCACTGAAAATATATAAAAAATAAGGTCCAAGCGTCTTCGACAGAGGGGATCAAGCTGATTCTACACCATTTTACAGAGGCTAGTTCATGAAGGAAGCTCATTAAAGTTTTTTAGCAAGCATCTATGACAAATCAGGGCAGGTCGTTTCAGTGAGCAGCCATTACGAACACAGGCTGTAAAACAGTGATCACTAAGGTCATTACAGAAAACACCAGACTGATACCTGTGAGGATAACATCAAGGGGAGTAGCATTTTCTGGGTGTTTGGAGTCATACCTTCTGGGATTGGTAATAATCTGAGAAAGATTTAGGGATTCCCATTGTTTTAGGACTTGGTCAGGTGGTTTAAGCATGTCCTAGTTTAGGTTACCTAGCAGGGCAAATTCAGAATTGGTGTAAGAGGCCAGGAGAGAGCTTATGGCAGGTAAGGTACAGGCCGGTGCTGATGGAGGACGATAGCACCCAACAACAGTCAACAAAAAGCAATTTGAAAGTCTAATGCTTAAAACCAGCAAATCAAATTATTTGGGGACAGACTTGGTGGAGACAACTGAGCACTGAAGGTGATTATTGGTTAAAATTGCCACTCCCCCAACTTTGGAAGATCTGTCTTGTCGAAAAAGGTTATAATGAGCTCCGCCCTCAAACAAGAACTAATTTGGTTGGTCCGTACCGGACTAAATCTAAACCAATCATAGACATCAACATTTTACAAGTTTGGACATCACAGCACAGTAGTCCACAGTAGAGTAGAGTTCAGTAAATACAGTACATTCACTGTACTCTAGTGTGCTTCACTGTACTGTACTGTGCTGTCCAAACTTGTGAAACATAGATGCCTATGATTGGTTTAGATTTAGTCCGGTCACCAATCATGGATGTCTGTGTTTGGGCCAAATCACGTCCAAATCCGCGCCAGACCGAACAGCTACGTCTGTAGATGTTTAAATGCAGGCCAGTTCGGACCGGCCCCAAAAAGACTGTGACTCTTTTAATTATTATACATTTTGTAATGCACATTATCTCTTCTCCTCCGCTCCTGAGTGCATGTGCTGGAATTGAAACATAATTAATAGAACGGACATCCCCATTCAAGTCAATGATGGCATAATGGGTGGACTGGCATGGCAGCCATTGCGAGTGTACTCACAGGAGCAAAGCAGGAAGTAAAATATGTGCTAAAATAATATGCTGTGATTTGTTTGGACTGCAACCTGTGTGCTGCTGCTACATTGTGGGGGCCATTGCCTAGGCAACCAAAGACTAATTTGCTTGTTTCAGCAAGGTTTTGACTAGAAGGGATGCAGTTTTTGTCAGATCTGACTTTTTGAAGCATGTTAGGAGAATTTACGCAGAAGGTTAGGAGAATTAATGTAGCAGGTTAGGAGAATTAGATGCAGATTAAGAAAAGGGTTAGGGTTAGCTAAAATGCAACAACAACAAAATCTGCTTATCCCTTCTCGCCATGACCTTTCAGCAAGAAGTAACCATAGAAATAGAACAAATTCTGTGGGAGTAACAGTTTCATCACGTCATTAAGAGTCCAACTTACTGCCAAAACGGACTCAAAAACGCACAAAATCCCTGTCAGTCCCGTCTTCAGTCAGCTGTTCGTTCCACACACCAAAAAAAGCGTTGTTTTTTTTGCATTCCATTTTACTTTCATGATGGTCTTCATCCAAAACCCTTGGTTACATAGTAATTGTGCCAGCCCTATTTGTACCACTGTAGCAAATGAAACTGCAGTAATTCCGTTACAGATTTTTTGGTAATTCTGTTATTGATTTGGTAACAGAACTATGAGTTTTAAGCACTTAATAATTTATAAACAAAAATTGATATCAGTAAAAACACTAACTAATTGGAAGGTCTACCTTTACTTGTTACTTCTCTGAACTTTCATTAAACTCCCTCATGAAGGAATTTTTTTTTAAGATAAGTGGTTTTTGGTAATGGAATTACAAGGCACAAGGCAATGTTTCTTAAACTTACAGAAGGCAAATCTTTTCTCCAAAACTAAATATACAGTGTGAAATGCACTAGGCAGTCCACTTAACATCTCAGACCCTGGGTGACAGTGACAGGATAACCGAGCACCACATTTTCACAGATTAATATTGCAATGTGCCCACCGAGCATGAAGGGGACATCAGCTTGACATTGTTGGACGGTTTCTGCACACACTGGTATGAGTAACCAGTACCAGTTGATATTTAACCTTTTTAGCACACGGAGAGCAAGTTCAAACATTCTGCTCCATAAAAATACCACAGTTAAGCATTCTGAATCTTCCCAAAGCTGAAGCTGGTCAAACATTAACCAATAAAGCATCATCTCCCAGAGCGTAAGGATGAAAAAAGAGCAGGGTTATTACTTATGACATCTTATTACCTTCAAGTGGGCACAGAAAAAGACAATTACTTTTGTATTAAGAGCATCCTGAGGCAGACAAATAGCAATAAGACACTACCAAGGGGGTAAACCTAGGTATTGCTGGTACTCAGGGCAAACAATGTGAAGCTGCGGGGAAGGGCAAATTTAGTGTGTTTATCTAGCCATTTTCAGCTAGCCCCATAGACTTCGTGTCAGACAGCAACACAGAATTGGGCCATCTTGGGGGAATGGCGTCTCGTGGAAAACGTGGAAAACCCTGGGCTACAAGGTCAGATCATTCACAGTTCCACAGAGGATAAGACAATGACAGCATCCACATTGAGCATCACCTTATTCAAGAACTATGGTGATACAGCAGTGAAAGAAACGGGCAATGGAAGGTGTGGAAGGAGAGAAAGTATGGCAGGATGTGGAAGACAAACAGCAATCAATTGACCCACTTCCTGAAAGGAGGCTGATGTAGGTCTAGGAAAGTTGCTCTTCTGGCTTGTCTTTTTCAAAACACCTCACAGCAGTCCCATCCTTCCCCAAACCCCTCCTATACATTTGTCTGTTGTTGTGCCATATGCTATATGAATTGGCTAAAGCATCTACAGATCTGAGATCAGGCAGAAGAATCAGTCCAATTCAGAAACTAGAAGAGTCCCCGCTCTATAGTGGTCTCTGAGCAGTTACATAAGTCAGTGTAATCTGTTTGGCCTGGCCATGGAGACATAAATGTCCCCCTGATGGCCCCAGACCCTGCCATTGTGCCTGCAGCAGTGTGCCTGACTTCCCAGATAATTTATTACAGGGTCTTTCTGGGTAGTCAGTGAATAGGCTACTCCTAGATAGAACATATGTTACGCCAAAACACAAAAACAAGACAGAGGCCCACGTCAGCACTCATAATACTATCACACATTAGGTGAGCTATCTGTAACTAGCTCACAATGTACAATATTTTCCCCATAAAACGGTATTCTTATTGCCCATTAGAAACAATGATTTTTCAGTTCAAATATGCAATGTCTTGAGCTTAAGCAAAAGTACAGTGCCTTGCGAAAGTGTTCGGCCCCCTTGAACTTTGCGACCTTTTGCCACATTTCAGGCTTCAAACATAAAGATATAAAACTGTATTTTTTTGTGAAGAATCAACAGCAAGTGGGACACAATCATGAAGTGGAACGGCATTTATTGGATATTTCAAACCTTTTTAACAAATCAAAAACTGAAAAATTGGGCGTGCAAAATTATTCAGCCCCTTTACTTTCAGTGCAGCAAACTCTCTCCAGAAGTTCAGTGAGGATCTCTGAATGATCCAATGTTGACCTAAATGACTAATGATGATAAATACAATCCACCTGTGTGTAATCAAGTCTCCGTATAAATGCACCTGCACTGTGATAGTCTCAGAGGTCCGTTAAAAGCGCAGAGAGCATCATGAAGAACAAGGAACACACCAGGCAGGTCCGAGATACTGTTGTGAAGAAGTTTAAAGCCGGATTTGGATACAAAAAGATTTCCCAAGCTTTAAACATCCCAAGGAGCACTGTGCAAGCGATAATATTGAAATGGAAGGAGTATCAGACCACTGCAAATCTACCAAGACCTGGCCGTCCCTCTAAACATTCAGCTCATACAAGGAGAAGACTGATCAGAGATGCAGCCAAGAGGCCCATGATCACTCTGGATGAACTGCAGAGATCTACAGCTGAGGTGGGAGACTCTGTCCATAGGACAACAATCAGTTGTATATTGCACAAATCTGGCCTTTATGGAAGAGTGGCAAGAAGAAAGCCATTTCTTAAAGATATCCATAAAAAGTGTTGTTTAAAGTTTGCCACAAGCCACCTGGGAGACACACCAAACATGTGGAAGAAGGTGCTCTGGTCAGATGAAACCAAAATTGAACTTTTTGGCAACAATGCAAAACGTTATGTTTGGCGTAAAAGCAACACAGCTGAACACACCATCCCCACTGTCAAACATGGTGGTGGCAGCATCATGGTTTGGGCCTGCCTTTCTTCAGCAGGGACAGGGAAGATGGTTAAAATTGATGGGAAGATGGATGGAGCCAAATACAGGACCATTCTGGAAGAAAACCTGATGGAGTCTGCAAAAGACCTGAGACTGGGACGGAGATTTGTCTTCCAACAAGACAATGATCCAAAACATAAAGCAAAATCTACAATGGAATGGTTCAAAAATAAACATATCCAGGTCTTAGAATGGCCAAGTCAAAGTCTAGACCTGAATCCAATCGAGAATATGTGGAAAGAACTGAAAACTGCTGTTCACAAATGCTCTCCATCCAACCTCACTGAGCTCGAGCTGTTTTGCAAGGACGAATGGGAAAAAATGTCAGTCTCTCGATGTGCAAAACTGATAGAGACATACCCCAAGCGACTTACAGCTGTAATCGCAGCAAAAGGTGGCTCTACAAAGTATTAACTTAAGGGGGCTGAATAATTTTGCACGCCCAAGTTTTCAGTTTTTGATTTGTTAAAAAAGTTTGAAATATCCAATAAATGTCGTTCCACTTCATGATTGTGTCCCACTTGTTGTTGATTCTTCACAAAAAAATACAGTTTTATATCTTTATGTTTGAAGTCTGAAATGTGGCAAAAGGTCGCAAAGTTTAAGGGGGCCAAATACTTTCGCAAGGCACTGTAGGAGAGCAAATGAATAATGCTATTGCAGGACTGGGAAAGCATGTATACCGAACAAAATTCTAAACGCAACATGCAACAACTTCAAATATTTTACGGAGTTACAGTTCATTAAGGAAATCAGTCAATATAAATACATTAATTACGCCCTAATCTATGGATTTCACATGACTGGGCAGGGGCGCAGCAATGGGTCAGCATGCCAATTGCAGCACGCTCCCTCAAAACTTGAGATATCTGTGGCATTGTGTTGTGTGACAAAACTGCACATTTTAGAGTTGCCTTTTACTGCCCCCAGCACAAGGTGCACCTGTGTAATGACCATGCTGTTTAATCATCTTCTTGATATGACACACCTGTCAAGATTACCTTGGCAAAGGAGAAATGCTCATGAACAGGGATGTAAACAAATTTGTGCACAACATTTCAGAGAAATAAGCTTTTTGTGCATATGGAACATTTCTGGGATCTTTTAATTCAGCTCATGAAACATGGGACCAACACTTTATATTTGTATTTTTTTCCAGTATATATTTAACACCACATACAGTCATGGGATTGACAAAAGCCCTTATCAGTAGGCCTAATTCTCATGATTACTTGTACTTTAGTTTGTGGTCATACGCACATCCTTAAAATGTACGTGCTGCATGGGCTAATTAAGTATACTGGAAAATAACAGTTTGATCTGACGAAGATCCTTGTGGATCGAAACGTTGTCAATAAAGGTGGTAATTGAGAGAATACAGTGTGAGGGCCTTTCTGTTCTTGATATGTTTTACGTTACACACCAGTCCTAAACAGACAGCAATCAATGATAAGTGAGACAAGATTTAAGACCAATTTCTTTTTTGTTATAACCGTCCTCCCTTTGTTATATAGAAATAAAGTACCAAAAGTAAAGTAGGAGCACTCTCTGTAGCCTTATCAAAACTGGCACATTCGGCGTAATTAGTTTCACAATAGCAGGCCTACACCACGTTTGGGCTTTGACATTTTCCTTTGTCATCAGAGGTGGGAGACTAAGTGCCCTTATTACCAGGCTGTTCACACCTTGGTGCAGCGCCTGGAGGATCACGGTCAGATGTCTAGCTCCCTCCAATTACCTGTATTCAGCCATTTTACCACACACGTATCTCTGTTTGTCTATTCTTAGGCTCAGGATAACAATCTCTCCTTCTCTCTCGGGAGGTGGTAAAGGAAAGTTATGTAAAACATGGGAAAAAAGTATGTATTTTTGAAGGATGGAATAACAACGGTTACCATTGTGTACAACATTGTGTATGGGGGTCCTCAAGGGAGATTAGAGGATTTCCACTCAACTGTGTCCTCCTTAGTCACTGAATCCCAGTGGACAATGGAAACCCAAACCTCCAGTATGGTGGTTGTCAGGCATGGTGTTTTTCGTTAGCGTGGCAATGTAATGTGCATTACTGCATTTATGCCAACATGGCACTCTCACCCAAGCCTTATCACGGACACTTTACTCAGGAGCACTGGCACAGTGGCAATTACTGTACAGAAGGAAAGGAATGTGCTTGATAAGGTTGACTCAGGTAAAGCAAATAGGCTCTACTGGCACAGGTAGTATTACGTAACATCTCTATCTGGCATCTTATCTCCACTAGTAGATGGGAATACAAATACTGGCTTGGGTTCCAAACATTCCCCTCTCTGCCTTTTAGACAGGAGAACAGGTACGGACAGACCTGAGGGCTAAGGCCAGATTCACTCAAATAAAACTATGCAAGGGAAGAAGTGACAAATGAATGACTGCCACTGACGCCATCAGATTACCGAGAGGCTTAAAAAATATCTGAGATTGGATCCAAAATAGTGCCATTCCCAATAGCCCCTATGGAGTGTTACCTCACAAAACCCAGGCAAAAAAATAACATGATTTGGGGGATTATCACAAAATGGAATAGTCCTTTGAAGGAAGGATTGTTGACATATATTTGTATCTAAAAGCATAAATGATAAATAATTTATAATAATTACATTTGGCATATTTATGATATTTTGGCCTTACCCAGGCCTGATATTGTGTTATCTGTAGGTGCTACAAAGCAAAAAGTGTTGTCATATGTAAAAGGAGGGCTGTGATTGGTTACATTGCCTAACATGCCAATTTCTCTGTATCAAATGGGCAATATCTTTAAAAATAGCATTGACCCCACTCTGGAACTTTGATATAATTTTGATAAAGTTTCATATGACATTTTTGTTGCTTTGTAGCACCTACAGGATGAAACAATATGGAGTCTTAAAGGAGGCCTGGGTAAGGCCCAAAATGTCATAAATATGCCAGCTTTGATTAAGTATTTCTCAATTGAATCCTACAGATGAAGAACCATATATGTGACAATTTTTCCATTTTAAGATAATCAGTTATTTTTATATTATTAATTGTGTGTACCACATTAGGTGTTATGGTTGACAAATAATTCACCATACCCATATCTTCCAACAACAAATTATATTTATTTGTTATTTCAAAAAATACTTTTTTTTATTTCCGTTTTAATTTTTAGAATGCGGAAAAACAGTTTATCTCCAGTGATGATTTCAGTTTGTGGAAGAACAGTATATGTGACGTTTTGCATGATAAGATGTCCTTTTTTAACACCTGATATTATGTTTTAAGTAATTTCAAGTACATATGCCCTTCATGTAAATAACTTAAATGCAATATGCAGTTAATTCATTAGTATGGAGGTTCATTTAAAGGTGGTCTATCAACTTTAGCACTGATGACTTGTCTTAAAAGTTGAGTCATGAAATCTTAGTCTCATTTAAAATGAAGCCCTCAATGTGAACATACCATAGAACTACCAAAATAGAATACAATTAAATTAATTCAATCAAAACAAGAACAACTTGTACATATTAAAAATGGATCAATGTGATGTGTCAATATGCATGTCCATTATGCAGGTCCCTAAGGTCAACATTACAAAACGTTCAGAAAACCATTCTCTTTGCGTTTAACACTATGATCAGCAATTAGGTTTTGAATTGCGTTAAACCCATGCTAAAGGCAAGACATGTCCTTCTGTACTGAGGTGACGGCAGTAAATAAGTATTAACTGCTTAGAGTTCATGCTAAATGTGGTGACAGAGACGTACTGTATATTGTAATGAATAAAAAAAGGGAATCAAGATCAAATGAATACTCACATACTGTATGTGATGACTTATTTGTTTTTAATTAATTCAGATTAAAAAAGGTCCAAATGATCACACACCAAATAATTCTCAACAGAACACATTGTACATAACATTTTCTACACGAGGAACAACATCTTAAAATTAAATTAATTCAATATATTGTGCTGGTTCAAATCATACACAAATTGATTCACATAGACACCTACTATACATTTAATTTCCTACAACAGGGGTGACATGTCTTCTGAAATGTATTCAGATTCAACATACTATACAGGTTCAGGGGATCATAAACTCACAGAAAAAAAACGGTTAATTATGTAGCTTGGTTTAACAACAAATGATTCACTCTGAAGTGATTTATAAAAAGAGCGTGAAGCAGCTGGCAAGTAGTTGAGCAGGTCATCAGATCTTGGTACTTGTTTTTTTTTGATGGGCAGAGGACTCTCATGTGCTCTAGGGTAGTGGCTTGCAAAATAGGGAGGTTGAGGTGTAGCTCCTTGTTTTGGTTTGGAGATCAGCCACGATTTCCATCCCTCAAATAGACTGTGGCTCTGTCTGGCGTACAGATTCCAAGGATCCTCAACTGAAATTAGAGTTGATCCTAAATTCCTGACATCAATAATAACTTTCACAGTCAAGCATTAGGATATTTTATTGTTAGAACAACATGTTGCGTGTTGATGGGATGTTAGTAAACTATTCTCTATGCAATACCTGGGACTTTTAACCACCTCACTGAGGTGGTCTGTAGTCCAGCTGGTCGCTTGAGGACAGAATCTGGGAGGTGCCTGAAGTCTTCACATTGCATCCTCATCACCTTGAATGGTTTTGCTGGTTGTGCTTCAAGTATCATCTTTGAAAGATCATCAGGTGTATGAAGGACTGACACCATGTGCCTCTTCTCGATGGTGGCAAAAGATCGATCACAAGGAAGAAAAGAATGACCAGAGACCATGAACTTCTGCTCACCTTGGGTGAAGTAACCCATAGAGACGAGCATCGACATCAGATTGAGCATCCGTCAGTTGTTATTCTGCCCACAGCATCTGTCACTGAAGATGATCAACTTGCGCACCTCTGATTTGGTGAGTGGCATGAATTTTGTCTTCACCCACTTCAATCTGCAGCTTGCCCCCTCAATGGACCCTCGGTGTGCAATCCCCTCATTCCAAACACACATGTATGCAGGTGTAGCCATGTCGAATCATCCGGTGGATGGAGAAAAAGTAGCTAGCTATGTTTCTTCTATAATCTAGCAATAACATTTGTAATGATAATGTATAAGTTAGTAGCCAACGAACTTTAGCTAATATGTTTTCTCTATAGTTATAAATTAGACAACCCAGAACATACATGTTAGTTACTGTACTCTATAGCTAGCTAGCTTGATTGTTTGATATACGGTTCTTCCACATACCTCTTTTGGACAGCTTTTCCCAGTTCTTTCTTGACCCTTATGATTTGTATAGGGTTTTCCCGGATCCCGTCATTTCTTCCTTTGCCTGTCTTTCCACTCTTTTAGTTGTGTTTTACGTTTCTTTCCCACATTTCGGCGATTTTCATCAGCAACAGAAAAGTTGTGCGCTTGTCCGTCCATTCTGAGTGGTGCACATAAACGGTTATTCTACGAGAGCCTATCTTTAAATTTACAATTATTGTTAATTAGCGCATGGAAAGCTTGTGAAACCGGTTCACTGTCGAAAAAGGGTGTCCAATAATGATTTTTCATGTCTATCTCTCTTTTTTTTTAATGTCACATATATAGTTCTTCGTCTGTAGGATTCAATTATGCTTTTAGATATAAATGTCAAATATGTGAACAATCCTAATTTATTCAACATAAAACATATTAACATATTAAAAGTACCCGTTTTTATTTTGTACATTTATAAGACATATTGTTTGGAACAATATACTATACATCACATTTCGAGTGGGCTCCCCTAATTCTTAAGTTCTGATCAATTTTATGAGCACCACCAAATAAAACAAGTGAACTACTCTGTCCCGTTCTGATTTTCAGGCTGAGTTAGTTGTCACAAAATGGGGCAAAATTGGCTCAAACGATCAAAACACACCTGACCAAAATGCATGGCTTTTCTTACAGATTTAGAGAGAAATCCCTAGGGAACTACTCCAAATATGACACTGTACAACACAATGCATTTTCTTACAGATCATAGTAGAGGTCGACCGATTATGATTTTTTTCAACGCCGATACCGATACTGATTATTGGAGGACCATAAAAAGCCGATACCGATTAATCGGACAATGTTTGTTTTTTTTGTTTGTAATAATGACAACAATACTGAATGAACACTTATTTTAACTTAATATAATACATCAATAAAATCAATTTAGCCTCAAATAAATAATGAAACATGTTCAATTTGGTTTAAATAATGCAAAAACAAAATGGAGAAGTAAAAGTCCAATATGTGCCATGTAAAAAAGCTAACGTTTGAGTTCCTTGCTCAGAACATGAGAACATATGAAAGTTGGTGGTTCCTTTTAACATGAGACTTCAATATTCCAAGGTAAGAGGTTTTAGGTTGTAGTTAATATAGTATTTATAGGACTATTTCTCTCTATACCATTTGTATTTCATATACATTTGACTATTGGATGTTCTTATAGGCACTATAGTATTGCCAGTGTAACAGTGTAGCTTCCGTCCCCCTCCTCGCCCCTACCTGGGCTCGAACCAGGAACACATCGACAACAGCCACACTCGAAGCAGCGTTTACCCAATGCTCCACAAAAGCCACAGCCCTTGCAGAGCAAGGGGAATAACTACTCCAAGTCTCAGAGCGAGTGACGTTTGAAACGCAATTAGCGCGCACCCCGCTAACTAGCTAGCCATTTCACATCGGTTACACCAGCCATTAGGCTGATAGGCTTGAAGTCATAAACAGCGCTGTGCTTGCGAAGAGCTGCTGGCAAAATGCACGAAAGTGCTGTTTGAATGAATGCTTACGAGCCTGCTGCTGTCTACCATCGCTCAGTCAGACTGCTCTATCAAATCATAGACTTAATTACAACATAACACACAGAAAAACAAGCCTTTGGTCATTAATATGGTAGAATCCGGAAACTATTATTTCGAAAACAAAACGTTTATTAGTTCAGTGAAATACGTTCCGTATTTTATCTAACGGGTGGCATCCCTAAGTCTAAATACTCTTGTTACATTGCACAACCTTCAATGTTATGTCATAATTACGTAAAATTCTGGCAAATTAGTTCCCAATGAGCCAGGCTGCCCAAACTGTTGCATATACCCTGACTCTGCATGCAACGAACGCAAGAGAAGTGACACAATTGCACCTGGTTAATATTGCCTGCTAACCTGGATTTATTTGAGCTAAATATGCAGGTTTAAAAATATATACTTCTGTGTATTGATTTTAAGAAAGGCATTGGTGATTATGGTTAGGTACAGTCGTCCAACGATTGTGCTTATTTCGCAAATGCGCTTTTGTTAAATCATCCCCCAGCGTTGCATCGATTATATGCAACGCAGGACACGCTAGATAAACTAGTAATATCAACCATGTGTAGTTATAACTAGTGATTATGATTGATTGATTGTTTTTTATAAGATACGTTTAATGCTAGCTAGCAACTTACCTTGGCTTCTACTGCATTCGCGTAAGAGGCAGTCTCCTTGTGGAGTGCAACGAGAGGCAGGTGGTTATAGCGTTGAACTAGTTAACTGTAAGGCTGCAAGATTGGTTCCCCGAGCTGACAAGGTGAAAATCTGTCGTTCTGCCCCTGAACGAGGCAGTTAACCCACCGTTCCTAGGCCGTCATTGAAAATAAGAATGTGTTCTTAACTGACTTGCCTAGTTAAATAAAAATCGGCAAAATCGGCGCACAAAAATACCGATTTCCGATTGTTATGAAAACTTCAAATCGGCCCTAATTAATCGGTCGACCTCTAGTCCATAGTTCCCGACAGAGGGCTATGAATCATTTTTGAATGATCATCAACATCTGCTGACTGCGTTCCCTCCTTATCTGAGCAACCAAACACGTTCCCTCATGTACTCTGTGTGTGGTGTGGGACAATGCTTAGGTAGCATGTTCAAAGTCAATGAAAAAATACAGAGGGACATGCATGGATACATGCTGCTGAAGTAATGTCCAGTCAAAACAAAAAAAATTGTCAAGATAAAAATGGGACATTACCGATATGTTGCTTAACTGGGCCAGAGGATACGGAATCTCTCCTTTAAATGTATGAATGAATAACGCTTTTGAACATGAATGCACAATAAGGCAACCTGTCACACTGGCCTGTTCACAGCGGCAGGTCAGCATAATTTGCCTAGCGTTGCATCAGATTTGACTTGCAAAACATGGCAGCAACCAGGAAAAAAAGAGGACCGTTCAAAAGTACTTCCCCCTGACCCAATTATGGCTGAAACTCCTCTGATAACGGATCACTAACGGATGACAAAATGGGGTCGACTTCAATGAACCCTACTGCTAAACATATTGATAGGCTGTTTTTACATTGTCAGTCTGCTTCCTGATGAGAAGCAGAATTCCTGCTAATGTCAGCGACTCGTCACGGGGCTGTGACCAGGCCTATAAACAGGGATTCTTAGGCTCTCAGTTGGCTGCTGTTTCAACAGTACTTATTCCATAGCGATAAAGCAATCAGAGGCCTGAAAGAATGTAAACGCTGTCCCTTTAATTATAGTTCCACCTCCAACCATAGTCCTAAATTCTCAATTGATTCCCATTGTAAAACCATCACATGATTAAATTAAACTCTTGCAAGCCACACAATGGCTGCTTTAAAAAATACATAAACGTAATAACCATTCTGAGGAGTCAAGTGATTTGTAATCTCCATTGTGTGCAGCCTCCTTGCGTGGCTAATTTTGGCTGATCACAAAGGCCAACTATTAGAGCAATTTCCTTCATACAGAGTGGAGCCAATTAGAGGGAGAAGGCTAGGAAACAAAACACACAGAGATTAAACTTCACCCTGTAGCATTGCCACAGTGCAACACTGCCTGAACTTTGTATCCTGGAATGAATGAAAGAAAGCCCAAGAGGCGAGAAAAACAGATGAGAAGAATGTGATGAGTTTCGAAAAAAATAGGGGAAGAGAGAATAGGCCTCTTATATGAGCTAATATGACAACCATATTATTTCAGCCTCAGTCCTGGTGACAGGCCTTCAGGGACGCCTTTTCATCACAGCCTATGAAAACTTACCTTCCCCCTGGCGGCCTCACTGCCAGCATGTAGGGAAGTACACTGGCTCACACCCCACGGCCCTCTCAATACACTACAATGTTTGAGACATGGGCTTTGTAGTAAAAAAATATCAACAAAGTCCGGACCATTTCAGTTGGTTTAGTTGTGGGCAAAGAGTAGAACCTGTTAGTGAGGCAGTTGAAGGCTTTACAGGCTCCATTAGCAAGGTCCTAGGAGGGCTGCATAGCAGTGAAATGAGGTACGGACCTTCACTGTGGACACACGTGACACAAGAAGCTTGACCATGCAGATCACATGGAGATTCCTTTGGGTACACAATACGCTAAATAGACCCATGTCCATCACCCCAGGTCTCGTATTGACCACTGATGACTTTGTTTTCTCCATCTAGATCTATTCCACAAGAACCCTTTTTATTTCTCTCACAAAAGGGATCAGACAATAACTCACAGCCACTGACTGATTGCCAGGTCTAGATACAATGATTTTCCTCCGGATGAGGGCCTGGGCTCTACTGTAACTGCAAAGAGGAACTTAAAGGTGGGGAAAGGAGAGAAGCGAAAGGGGGGGAGGGTTCTTCAATGAGACACTGACCCTTTTGAGCAGCACAGTGCTGCCTGAGAACTGTAGGTGGTGGTACTTTCTCCTGTCTCCCAGGAGTAAGCCTTAGTGCGCACAGCCAAGTGTGTATGGAATGCCAGACATTCTGGTCACCCCCAGTGGGCCTCTGTCAGTCCCAATCTCTCTCAGGGAGATACACTCAACACGGCACTCTGGAGGGATCCCCCATGCTGCACCTTGTCAAAGCCAATCAGCAGGAGTTACTGTTAGGGTCTGTCATGTTCCTGCAGTGATGGGTCATGAAAGTGAGAGGATTCTGGATATCAAGCCTCCACACACAAGACCACTCTGGATATCAGTTACAAATACATTTATTCACCTATCATTTTAGGAGTTCATCACTAATCGAATGACTGCGAATGAGACATGAGGTATTGATAACAGCGTCTGCTAAATGACTAAAACGTAAATGAGTAAAAATCCCACTTCCAATTCTAGAGTGCTAGTGGAGCACTCTTAACAACTGTCATAAACAATTCTGCCAATGGACTATTGAAACTGTCTTATCTTCTGTGTTCCTCCTTATGTCAGTCAGGTGATACCATGAGTACATCAATATTGTGTCAACCGTGTCATAAAAGCCCTGGACCCCGGTCCATTATACATGGGGCAGGATTAACGGCCATCTACATTCCTCTCTATTGCCAATAGCTGATCTTTGCTCTCTCGAACTGTAACTCACATGCACCACAGCCTGGATAATCAAATTACAGTGTCCAGACATACCCACTGTTAATGTATCTGGTTATTTTCTGTTTTCCTGTCATTCTGATTGCACACTGCACCCTGTCATGAGTTAATAGGAGAGGATAGCGGTGACAGATGTGTGTCGGTGACTTCATTAACTCTTTCACAGAGGGACAATGGGAAGGGTTAGGGAAGGTTAAAGAATTTGAGTAGAGCCATGGGTGTTTTAGGTAAACTGATGCCGGATGATGAAATACGAACTCTTGCTGCACTGAAATGAATCATGCCTCTGCTGTTATGGCCTGCAGAACAATAGCTGATCTATTTGACATGGAGGCTGGTCCCTGTTCAACAGTGGAAAAGTACTCCAGGCGACGCTCAGTGTTTGTGCATCTAATTATGTTGGTTTAGTGACTTTTGTTGTGGCATTTGCCGTGGTATTTGCCATGACTTACTGGTTTGGCATCAAATCGTGTAGTGGATTTGGCAGCAGTAGGATGGTTTGGTGCGGTTTTCACACCAAATTGGTTTGGTGCGGTTTTTCCAAACTCTGGTGCGTTTACTCCCTTAGTTCGGTTCGCTTGGACTGGTGTGAACACTATTCGCACTAAACAACACACTGTGGTTTGCTCAGAAAGGGTGGTTTCGGCCCGATTCAATTTGTACCGTGGTGCGGTTCGCTGCAGGTAAGAAGACAGTCCAGACCAAACACAGGAAAGTCACACATTTGATGAAATGCACAAAACATCATAACTTGATATGTCTGAAACATTTTGTGAGTAGCAGCATATTTATGAGCACATCCGATGCAGATTAGGGGATTGGGGACATAGCCTATTCACAAAGCAGTTAGAGCAACTATTTCCTCCAGTATGTTGTTGGAAGACCAAAGTGAAAGTGATATGAAGATTGGGACACACAAAATAATCAATCAAAACACTTATGGGCTTGCCTGTTTTGCATGTTATTTATGCATTAACACCTGTCACATATCAGTGTGCAAACTATAAAGAAAAAATATATATACACATGAGTTAATAAAGCTGCATACAAACATGGTCTCTTTTTTGTTTTCTTGAGTAAGGCAGCACCAAAACGCAGGTGTTTCAGCCTAGCTCAGTGCTTTCTGTGGTGGTGGGGCAAGCCAGCAGACAATATGGAGTGTTGCGCCGTGATTGGCTCAATGTTCTGTCACTCATAGGGACACTACATCACCGCCAAGGGTAGAGCTAGAAAATGCAAGTCCCTTCGGTGCTGCCATTGAGTTACATTAGAAGGGCCCATCCATGAAGGCTTAAGGTCATTGGCCACAGATAGAATTATGTCAAATCACGTTATATGTGCAGTAGCTTTCATTGAACTGAACATGTCAACATATTTTGCAAAATCTTTGCTAGGAGTCATCATCATGAATCAAGTTGAAAATCTATTGGCCAATCGTTTTTAATCCTTGTCATTTGAAGAGAAATAATTATGATAAATTATAGATAAAACATATCATCGGCCATTGGACATAAACATTACACAATCATTTGGAAATTGCAAATTCCACAAGGAACAGTTTGGAAAGAATCAGTGACAGTGGCTAACTGGAAGCATTGAAAAGTAATCACTAGCTTGCTATTCAGTGGAGTGCCTGTGTGGTCCCAAATCTCAGATTAAGGGGCTATTTTCCAAGTTTAAAATGATAAAAATTCAACATTGGCCATGCTGTCAAATAAGCATGATTTGTGCAACGCTCATGACTTGTGCAACGTCATCATGACTCGACCATGTTTTTTTCCGAAGTCCCAATTGTTTTGAAAGCACCATCAATCCAGAGAATGCCAGACTTTAATGACAGAATTTGCCCACGAAGGACCACCTGTTCAAGTGAGCACAGCCCAACAAGAGTCCAAAAATGTTATGTATGCTGCCGCATAAACTATGTAATATGCCAGGGAGATAGTATTACTTTCTTAGCTACAATATACATATGTGTATGTTGTGTAATAAGATGTTAGTAGCCCATATGCCTCCCGCTAATAATTTGGTCTATTTACCCCTCTTAATTTCACCTACTGTTCTGACTTGGTGGTGCACACGTCACCTATAACCTGTTTTAGATAAATGTAATCATTGAATATTGCAAGAGCTTTCATTGTCTGATATATGCCCCCTTTATTTAGCCTATGGTTCTGAGTTGGTTATAGAGGTAGAACACTGTAAGAACGGCCCATGTTCTGAATTCTGTCGCTGTACATTTCAAAAGTGCTAAACAAAGTTATATTAACTACATCTGTCCTAGCTCGCTCATTAATTCTCTCTTTTTTAGAATTTTACCCCTTTTTTTTCTCCCCAATTTCGTGGTATCCAATTGTTAGTAGCTACTATCTTGTCGAAGGTTGAAAGTCATACGTCCTCCGATACACAACCCAACCAAGCGGCACTGCTTCTTAACACAGCGCGCATCCAACCCGGAAGCCAGCCGCACCAATGTGTCGGAGGAAACACCGTGCACCTGGCAACCTTGGATAGCGCTCACTGCGCTCGGCCCGCCACAGGAGTCGCTGGTGCGCGATGAGACAAGGATATCCCTACCGGCCAAACCCTCCCTAACCCGGACGACGCTAGGCAAAATTGTGCCTCGCCCCACGGACCTCCCGGTCGCGGCCGGTTACGACAGAGCCTGGGGCGCGAACCCAGAGTCTCTGGTGGCACAGCTGGCGCTGCAGTACAGCGCCCTTGCCCGTGCACCATCGTGCATACATTTATTTTGTCCCCCCACAGCAAACGCGATCACGACACGCAGGTTAAAATATCAAAACTAACTCTGAACCAATTATATTAATTTGGGGACAGGTCGAAAAGCATTAAACATTTATGGAGATTTAGCTAGTTAGCTAAACAACCCAGGCAATATCAATAGCCTACTCAAACTGCGCACTGTGCCCTGCTTTGCGTGCTGACCAATGAGAGTTAGGCCGCATGTCACCTTCAGCAGTCAAATGTTTGTAAAATGGCTTGCCTAATGTTGGGCTTTATTAGGTGAGTGACAACCAATGTAAATCGCTAGGTTATTGTTATCAAATGTGCTGTTGAAAATGGTGTTTTACCGGAATAAAGTAGCCTAAGCTACCGCCTGAGAAACAAAACATCTGGCTATATCCTATCTGTTGATCAGGGGCTTAGGCTACATTCAATTTTATTTTGAATATTCAGGTTCACCATAAGCAATAGTATTGGTAGTTTTGCTTTAAACAATCAGTGTAGATGGTCATTTGTAGATATACAGGGTAAGTTTACAATTTCATAACAAGGATAGAAAAGTTCTCTGTAAAAATGTACAAACGGTCTAAACCATTAGATTTTTTTTGATGGGGTGAAATACAAAGTTGTGCTATATATTCATTGGCCATGTCATAGCCAATTAAAAAAAAAAATATTTATATATATATATATATATTGATACATGAATAGCTCAAACACTATGATGGTGAATTCAGATCAAAGGTGGGGGGACAAAAGGCAAACATTGGCCCCTTAGCTGAGAGTGGGGGATGCCCAGTTTTCCTTATGGCTCAGGGTAGGTGCCTACATACATCACTGACATGTACATCACTCACACACACAATCACACAGAGAGAGAAGTCAGCTCAGACAGGCCCAGCTCATGAGCTCCATCAGGAGCAGATTAGAATTGAGAAAGGAAAATGAATGTGTTTACGCAACAAACGTTAGAGGTAACGTATAACGTCTAGGTACGTATCGAATCGTCTTGAGAGCGGGTTGAGAGCTTCCAGGTTCCTTTGTGTCCACATCACTAAGGGTATATCATGGTCCAAACACACCAGCACTATTGTGAAGAGGGCACGACAACACCTATTCCCGCTCAGGAGGCTGAAAAGATTTGGCATGGGACATCAGGTCCTCAAAAACTTCTACTTCTGCATCATCAAGAGCATGAGAGCTGGTTGCATCATCGTTTGGTATGGCAATTGCTCGACATTCGACCGACCACAAGGCACTACAGAGGATAGTGGGTAAAGCCGCAAGTGGTACAGGAGCGGCAAGTCTGGCACCAGAAGGCTCCTTAACAGCTTCTACCCCCAAGCCATAAGACTGCTGAACAGTTAATCAAATGGCTACCCGGACTCTGCACTCTGTTTATTATCTATGCATAGCCACTTTACCCCTACCTACATGTACATATTACCTCAATTACCTCAACTAACCCTTTTCCGTTAGTTTATGTAGCACATTTTTCTTATTTACTTTTTAAAAACTGCATTGTTAGTTAAGGGCTTGTAAGCACTTCACAATAAGGTTGTATTTGGCATATGTAACAAAGAAAATGTTATTTAATTTGAAAAGGAAAGATGCACATCCCTAATGAATCCTAACACAAAACACATCATACTGAGTCTGGGAAGTACAACAAGTTGGAAATTCTCAGGTACTTCCAGGAGATGTATTCAACTGTGACATAATACTGATTGACTGACCCAGGGTGATCAGCCTTTTCAGATGATAGGCATACTCAACAGTACAGAATACTGTACTTGAAAGATGAGCTGCTGCATTATGTAGGTATGTACTGGTGAGACGGACAATGTCAGGGTGAGGGAGAATGCGACAGAAAATAAGTGCCAGAGATAGCGTGGGGGACGAGAAGTATGCTGCATGTGTTTCGCCTATGAGTGTGTGTGTTGCATGCAAGTGTGTATGCAAACGCATTCCCTGGCAGACCTGTGGGTGCAGAGTTGTGTCCTGACCACTGCTGAGCGTGCCAGACCGGACAGGACACAGAGAGGCAGTGTTCACCACGCATGAGTGATTTAGTTTCAGCATCAGGACAAAACCCCAGTGTCTGGTTTCCCCCAAAACAACACAGAACAATGGGTGTCATTTTTGTTCCCACTTTAAATTAAACATACAAAAGTCATTAGCCTAAAAGGCCCTCCTTGCATTATTCAACCAGATCTAAAGTGACAGCATTCCTTCAATTTGAGACATGATATGTTGATAGACTGGCCCATCATTACAGAACTAGTCTACACTATAGTTAAAGTATATTAGTTATAACCTCATGAAAATACAAATATATTATAAACTAATAATACATAGAATTATTAAATGGTATAGTGGAGGAGATCAATATATTGCTTAGGGATGGTTTACCAATACGCCTCTTGAGAAATTCCTTTGCTAAATCAATTTTCAATCTCAACTTCCTAAGCATGATCAATTAGACTATAATCTCAGTCCCATTAGCAGATCTGAAAATACTTTTAAGACATCTGCCTAGGTGTAAAGCAAAACATTGTACTTGGATGGTTACAATTACTATGTAGTTATGTAATTTTACCATTTAATAAACATCACAACAGCAAAAATGCTTCATTATACTTATGTAGATACAGTTTGGGAAATATTTTCAGTAAATAAAGCATTTTGAAAACAATGATACAATAAAAGTGCAATTTTGATAATTATTATCAAACGATAGGGTCTCTTTACATTAAGCATCACTTCGTCAAGGGAAATATTGTATTATTTCTAACAAAGATGCTATATCTACATATATTTCAGGATGTTGTGTATCCCTGGAAATATTCAGAATTAATGTAAATATTGTACTTTTTAAAACATAGCTTGTTCCCAAAAAAGTATTTTCTTGGCAGAACTTATGGGTTAAGTTGAGCCAATGGGACAGGGTAAGTTAACCTACACATTTCGTGTACTGAATAAAATATTACCACTACCTTTTTAAAACCATGTCTATCTTTACTTCTCAAACACAATTCAACACAATCACAATTGCTTTTTTTGTCTTTTAAGCACAATTCAACACAGGCTAAACACCTAACAAACACTTTGTACTTAAAAATAAATAATTGAAACATAGGCCAAGACCTGTTGTTAACTCATATTCCAATGATAATGCCTTGAATTATTCCTGGGAAGAAAACACTTACATTTGCTAAACTTGCCATGGGCTTACCCCATGGCCATTGGCTCAACTTGCTCAGGACAAACATTTTGACGATAAGGACACACTTATGCTAGGTTTAGGACCTCATAATAAAGCTTAGAGACCCCAACCGATGTATAGAACAATCTAATAGCTGCAATATATAATTTTTTGGGCAGCCATACCAAATTCACATAGAAATGTTAGTTACAGATCTGTCCTTTTCAATGAAAGCAAGTCTAAGAAGCGGTAGATATGTTCTATGTGCAATATTTCTATGCTTTCCATAATTAAGTTGAATTTTCTGTCCTTTTTGGTTTTCTACACCAGCTTCAAACAGCTGAAAATACAATATCATTGGTTATTGAAAATATATTTCACAGCGGTTTAAATGGTACAATGATTCTCTACACTATGCTTGTTTTCCCACAAACTGAAATTAGGCGAACTATTCAAATTTTTGCAACCAGGAAATGGCAGAGTGATTTCTGCATATTGCACATTTAAAATGATCTACTTCGGTTTAGATATAAGCATCATGAAACCTCTAACACAATTCATTAATTTGACTTGGTGAAAATTAGTTTTTTGAACCCAACTTGTTTACCACTTTCTCCATGTGGTTTTTTCCATCACAGACTTCTTGAAATGATGACCTCTTCTTAAATATTTGGTCTAATGATTAATGTTGCGTATGGTTTCCTAGAAACAATGGTGGCTGAATTGAACCCTTTGGCTCAATTTACGCCACTCTCCCCTACAGCTTTATAGTCAGTATCCTAAATAGCAAAACTATTCCTGGCCAGGAGGACCGAAACTGTAACAGGTTGGTGGAGAGTACGATACCGATACACCTGCTAAACTTCATAATAATAAACATACCTGGGTGCTCGACGTATCTGCGAATCCTTGTGTCGCTCAGGTGAGATGAATGTTATTTTTTACTCGAACTGAATAAAAACTTTCACCTGATTGAAAATATGAAACAAATGGTCTTTGAGAAAGAACACAGCTAATACGCTTCCCGTATGGCTACCTTGGCCACACAGGAAAGAAAAGCATGAAAGGTAATAGAATTGCATAGCATTCCAGCCCAACCAATGGGCAGATGAGTGGGCGGGGCTTTCCGAGTACTAGCCATTGTATGAAATATCCCGCTTAGAAATTGATTGCAAGTCATTAAGGATGACTTGGATTTGAACTCCTATCACATTTCAAATGATTTATTCAAACATAAAGGTGAGTTTAAATGTTATTCATCTCCAACCCATATAACTAGGTTATACAAGCTGAAGGTCATCAGACAGGTTAAGAAATGCCTGTGGAATGTTTGTACAATAAGCAACAAAGTTTCTTACACACCATAAAGGCCAACTACAGTCTGTTCTTGTCTTTAATTGTAAGACATTACCTTTATTTAATAGGGAAGCCCTTTAGAAATTAGTGTGCATATAATCTGAACATCAGTGTCTATTCCCTTGGCACAAAAGGGTTAATGTTCCCCAAGAAGTGCAATGTGGGTTGAAAGTAGCTAATCATTTTTAAGAGCCTTTGCATACTAGAGCTATACACACTACTTTGTTTCAGTAATGCACGGCCTAGCATCGTTAAGCACACGCTCTATTGCCAAGGACCCAACAATGTTGTTAAACCACTTACAGAGAAAGTAACCATGCAGATAGATGCATGGTCACTCCAGAACACAGCTCTTTTTACTGTTGATCGGTTTTGGGATACTTCCCCTCAGATGACCAGGGGACTTTGTCAGGCAGATCAGAAAGCCCCACCTGGCATTTTAAAATGTTTCCAAGACAGGTTCCAAGGTAAACACAGTCAATGTAGTGACATTACAATTCATGTCCACAGGGTGGCAATTCAGGCCTTGGAACAACAGGTACAAGAGCCAGTATGACTAGCATTAAGGGGGGGGGGAGATTTCCAGATATGTGGGGTTTCTTAAGAGAAGCCAGCAGCCATTTAAGGGCTCGGTCTTAAAATGTGTTGTGTTCAATGAATGAGGTTTCTACAATCAACCAAAATCACATTCTTAAATACATCTACATCCAAGTGTATTGACATAATGGTACAATGTATTGGAAACCACAAGTAAATTAAACATAACCATATATATTTTATTCTCAATACAGTAAAATACAAATTATATTCAGGACAGACTCAGAAATCCCATTAGTAACAAGTAATACTTCACAAGAGATTTTAAAATGACATGTTATTCCAAGTTTGAATAACAAACTCATAAGAGTACCTTTACTTAATATTGCATCCATAATACATCTGTTATCAATAGTTTAAAACTAACCCAATTAAAACTACTGTACTTTGTATGCTGATGAGACAGTTAAAAATAAGTACAACATACTGTATAAACTTCTACAACTGCTTGACATACAGACATATTTCAAAAGACATCTCGGATCAATTTCAAAAGGGCTAGAGCTTTCTCACGTGAAGTAGAAACTTAGATGGTTTTCTTATGATCAACTGTACATCTCACACCAACATCCATCCCATTCAATCTGATCAGCAATATACATTGCATGGATTTAAATGTCTCCATATCAAATACAGAAAAGACAATATTAGCACTTGATCTAAAGACATCAATGATGATAATGCTTATGACAATGACAGACATTGGTGAAGCAGGAGACAAGGCATACAATACAGTAACAAAAATGATTAATAAACATATTGATATACAGTGTTCAGAGACTCAAGTGTCATCTAACATTTTTTGAAGAAAAAAGCTCAGAAAATGTGCATATAATCTCAAAATGTATTTACAACTTAATTTCAATACAAATGTTAAACTGTAGTAGAAATGTACCCTAAAAGAAATATTTTATATACAATTTATACATATTTGTATTTAAATAGAGACATGCAAGTGTTAAGTCTTTCTATTGAAGGTCAGAACATTTCATTTTACCCTGGATTTATTCAAGTTATAACTAACTATACTTACATTGAAATATGGTATCAAACAACCCACACAATATCTTCCAAACACAAAATAATATTCAGTAAAAGCCAAACAAAGAAAAAAAAATGGTTGACAAGCTAAAGTGGCAGAAAAACAAATACATATGAGTGAAAGCCTTGTGAGATATGTTAAAATGATCCTCATATTTTGTACATCTGAATAGGATGGAACACAAACCTTGCAGCTGTACTTAAAAGTTTACCAGTGTATGAAGACATGGCTACATGAACACACACACCCAGAGAACTATCTGAGAAAAGTGGCCTCCAGCTTAAGGTATAAAATGGCTTAAGCCATCCATGTTTGGTTACAAAAGCAGATGTATACCAGTAAATCAGTGGACAAGCATGAGGCATAAGCTAAAAGCATTGGACATTTGTGTCAAACAAAATAGGTTTTGGCCAACAATTAAAAAGTGGAAATTCCTGATTTCAAACTAAAAGCCAAAAAAAGGATTTACAAAGATTTTACTTAAAAAATCCTGCATAGATAAAACATCTTCCATTATTCTGAGTGCAAGAAGAAATAACAGTTTCCCCAAAATTAAAGACCAGGGTGCCAATGAGAAAAAGGTACTAGTGTTTCCAGCATGTGTATATTATACATGGGCTAATAGGAAAAAACCCTTCATCATACAATACCACAAGTTCACTTTTCTGTTGACTTGTTGCAAAACTAATGACAATACAAAATAACATAAATATTAGGGCAGTTTACCACTATAGTAGCTCAATCTAACCTGTACCATAAATATAGACCATAGATTACATTTCTATATTTTGTAATACACAAATTACTATTACGCTATGTAGAGAACCCAGGAACAACTTTTAAACATTAAATTAAGTATGACAGTTTCATATTCAATACAAATACTTTGCATTTCAAGCCTAACAATCTGAAAGTGAACAACTTTGAACAGAGTAACTGCTTGGTACATAAATAAAATATATATTGGCCATGTACTTTGTGATTGGAATATAACACTCATGAACTTACAAGTCCATCTATGTATGGCTAATAAGCACCACCAATGTGTATGCTATATAACCTATAAAAAGAATTGTAGTCTTAAAATGCAAGTGCATTCATGTCCTTCCTTGCAGTAAGTATCTGCTTTTGCCAGGCAATTTTTGAAGAAACTATACAAATAATTACATTGTGTTTCAAGGATAACATTTGCAAAACCAACCACACACCCTGCTGCGCCTTAGAAAAATACAGCAACCCTTTCCGGTACAAACCTATAAGGAATCAAATAGAACAATAACACCTTGTTGAGAAATTAATGATCTCTCTGGGCAATTCATCAACAACAAAAAACCTTTCCACTACAGTCAAACTAGATTTCATAGGAAGAAGAACTCATTGACAAATAGGAAATGGTTCTTCAGAGCGATGAAAGTAACTTAAACAAAATCAATTGAATGGTGTATCACAGGCGAACGCCAAATGTGGTCATCTGTGCGCTACATCCCCTTCAAATGGCAACTGTTAAGAGTAATGTGTGCATGCGTCAGTGATATCTGTCAGGCAAACCAAGCTCTCGGTCACTTCACACACCATCAAGACTGTCTTCAACCCACTGATCACAGCTAGCGTCCAGTACAATTCCAAAAAAGTTACATTTGGAAGCCTGAAATAACTCTTTAAAATGTCTCCAAATTTGATTTGAAACATTTGATTTGATCAAACCATTTAAATCCCCACCAACTTTGCTGGATCTGCATTTCAACACATGGTATATTCTAGTTTCCTGTAGATCAGATACAAGGCACAAAAAAGATAAGAGACAAACCTTAGTTTTAAAGCACCTTTGGTTTGAAGGAAGTACTTTGGTAAAAAAAAAAAAAAAAAATCTATATATAAATAAAAGCCAAATGTGAATAATGTGCTTATAGCCTATAGAATTGTGTATTTCATCTAAAATAATTCTGCAAAAGCGTTGTGCCAAATAGAACAATGACTTTCTTTTGCAAAACCCAAAGATATGACAAAGACCACTAATAGTAGATTTGCTAGTATGTACAGATAGCTTAATCCTCCCCCCCCACCCCTGGGATAGTCGTAGATCTAAGATGCTCAATATCGCTCAGTGTTTTTGGCAAGCTGGTGTAGAAAATGGACACAGTGTTATAGTTCATGTGTGCATGGAGGGGCAGTGGGGATTGGGGGGGTTATAGCATCCTTCAGGGAATGAGCTTAGCGTCCAGCCGCAACCAGTGTAGGCCCTGCCGTGTGAAGCGCACCAGTTCAGTCATGCTGCTGGTGTTGAAGATCAGAGGGCCCATCACCTTGTCCAGTTCCGTGAAGAACTCTGCAAAATAGACAGGTCACAGCCAGGGTAAGCAAGGTAAACACTTAACAGTCAGAGACCTCTTGCCTAGGAATTGCTTGCCAGTTCAACACTTACAGAGTTAGTTTCAATCTAATAGTAGTATTCAATTATTTTATCTAATGTCTTAAAACAAGCACTAGATAGGATATTGATACCTTGGAAGTTGGGCTAACACTGCCATATGCATGCTGTCTAGTTTCTTCTTGTGCTGATGAAGCTGATAAGAGGGAGTGAGTCAGGTACCTTTCTGCTCTTTTGCCAGCTGCTCTGCTTGGTCCCACACCTCAGTGGCATAGAGGAAGTTGGAGGTGACCTGGACGTAGCTGGCAGCCATCTGGTGGATGCGTTGGGGAATGGTGACCGAGGAGCTGCCGCTGGATGTGCCTGACGAGTAGCTACCGGCACTACCTGGGGACAGCTTGGGAGAGACTGGAGAGGGCATGCCAGCCGCTTTACTGAAAGACAAAGGTAGATGCAGATGGATGGTAAGAGGAGAATCACAACCGCTCAAAATTGGATTTTTCCACCATGATTCAGCATTACTGGTTCAGCATCTGGACCATTAATTGATGACTCTCACTTCCTCACAAGTGAAATACATTTAAGAAGACTGTTGGTCTCAAGACAGCATACAACAACGAAAATGTCTTACTTTCCCATTCCAGGAGAGGGCGCTTGGGTGTTACTCAAGGAATTCTGAAAAACACAAATTGAAATGCAGAATAAACACGAGCAATTTGATATAAACAAATAAACATAAGCAATGCAACATGAATGTCTGTCATTCTTCTGATCCATACAACAATAAATTAAAGCAATGCACACTTAAGCAAAAATATCACAACTCTGAACTTGTACCAAGGATAATAAATTACCTTCAGGTGCTCCGTGAGTGTTTTAGAGTATTTCAGTGCACTCTCCTTCCTCAGCTTGAACAGTCGCAGGTAGAGGAGGGACTGGCATCGCAGGCTGGAGTGGGAGGGAGGGATGAATGAACTTTAGCAGAGTGACTCAACGAGCAGTAGCACAATGACACTAATGTCCATACACGCTCTAAATGGAATCTATTGAGTGATGAGTCAGGACACCTACCACAACACGGCTAACCGTTTATCTGCTGACGTAGCGTCTGGGGCCATGTAGCTCTTTAACTTCATAGTGTACCTAAGACATACACACAGACGGAGACAAGAGAGAAAGAGAGTGAGAGACTAATGACTGGTTCTCAGTAGGTCTGTCTGGCAATGCCACACAAGCACTCTTAAGAGGTTTTATAATATTATGGTATACTGTCAATTCAGTTAATTATTTGTCCATTTGTACAATTTTGGGTACATTGTGTCTTTATGAAAAGGTAATTGCTACTGTGAAGATAATTTCTACTTGATATCAAATTGTATTGGTCACATACACATATTTAGCAGATGTTATTGCAGATGTAGCAGAATGCTTGTAAAACAAAATAATGGAAAGTTGCTTTGGAGCTAGAAGCAGAGCTGCCATATCTGTCAGCGATATCATGTTGAAAATATGTTAAAACATGTCGTAAAGAAGTTGTCGAGAAACACAGCCATTTGTTCTTACTTGATGAGCTCCACGGTCTCGGCATACATGGGGAAGGGGGACTTAGCCTCCTGAGCACTCTTCTCCAGTGCGTTTCCGCACTCAATAAAGGACACCACAGCATCCAGGTAGTACACGGCCTTCTCAAACCGGTCCATCTGCACACAGCAGCAACACACATTAGGGAAACCGGCTCTTATGCAACTGATTCCCTCTCACTAATCGAGTAGACAGTTAGTAGCAAGGGGAACGCTTCATGACCAATGCTAGTGGTGAAAGCAACGTTGTAATAAACATGGCAGACTTAAAATGTCATGAGTATTATGTAGATTTCTAATACAAATATTTGATGGTTTCCCTGGATACTTGAGAATAGGGCTAGACAGGCTCCCGTCTCCCAATAAGAACAGTGAGATACACTTAAGTATCTGATGATAATCCCCAGGTGAATTATTGATACCAAGTGTGGACAATTATAGCTCATCTAGCTGCTCCACTTTCAGTAGCCAGAGGACCCAAAAAGAGGATGCAAAAGCACTGAATAGTAAAACCATTAAACTCTTCTATTCCAGAGTGTGTCCAAAATAATTACTAAATTCCCTAGCTTTTCGTGAAAAACAGTTGTCATACTCTAGGCCCTCATATTCAACTCTGGATCTCAAAGCCAGTTCCATTGCTTTTTTTCTCCTCCATTATTTCCCTCTAATCAGGGACTGACTTGGACACCAGGTGTGTGCAATTACTTATCAGGTAGAACAAAAACTATCGGGCTCCGGACCGTGTAGGGTAAGAGTTGAATGCCCCTGCTCTAGGGTGTCCAAACAAAAACGCATCTTTTGACCAATGGGTCAATGTCTCTATCATAATCCGTTCAAAAGCTATTGGAGTGTTTAACCTTGTAGGATGGCCAGAATTAGGGTGAGGAGAAAAAAAAAAGTGGTCAAAAATCAGGAAAATTGCATCGTGTCAGCAAGGCTGGATTCTGGGCTACTGGCTACCTGACAGGCTCACTTTCCCGTTTAACTCGGCAGCTTCTCAAATTCGTAGGACAGAAAACATTATAGAGGTAAGATGGATATCGATTTTGAGTCATCATATTTTAGTATAAGCTTTTAAATATTAATTTGACATTCCTGTTTGAAAATGTCTCACAAAAACAAGCATCTCTCTGAAATGTCAACGGACCACTGAGCTTATACCAAGCTTCTTATTTTCAAAGCCTTTCACATTTAACTCAGCTCGTGTCATGCAAATTTTTCTTTTTGCAACCAACAGAAACAACGTTGAAGATGACCACAAATTGTGAAACCTTCAAAAGTTGTTACAAGAAACCCGCACCGCTATGTCAGAGCTCGGTGCTTATTATTGGATGCATTAGGTTACGAAATCCAATATATAAATGCTAAGTTAGAGAAAGAACCCACTGAACAATTCAGAACGTGAATAGTCATATTTGTCTTGGTAAAATAAGGAAATTACATTTCATCAACCAAAGAGCATTTTCAGCCCTACATGCTCTTGGTTTCACATTAGAGCTAACACAACCGTTTCTTACCAGTGCATCTGCATTGTGTTTCAGTTTCTTGGCCTGTTGTAAGTAGTGATCCGCAGAGTGAACCCTGAAAAAGAACAGGTTCACCAGTCAGTTATTGCATTCGTTTCCTGTACGCCTAAACTTAGAAAAATAACATACAAATGTTTGAGTATACTCTCTAAACAACTATGCACAAGGTTCTTCGCCACAGCAAGTGGACGGACCCTTCCCACTGAGCTTTTAAACTGGTAATGTATGGTATCTCTGTTTTACACTCGCACATCCATTCCCCATATCCCAGACAACCCTATCCCCTGCAGCTCTACATGCTGACTGGCAGTGGGTTATCCACAGTGGAGAGATGGCTCTTCTTACCTGTCCTCAAACAGCAGTTTTGATCTCAGGGACTTTGAGCCATCCGAGGAGAGCCGTGGCACAGCAAGCTTGTTATCAGAGCCCTTTGAGGATTTCTCCTGCAGAGAGACAACGTTTATAATCCTATTCCTACGTGGGCTATTTTATGTGACAATGTGATGGGAATAACAAATCATGCCATGGTGAAAGTGGTGAGCTACAAATGTTATATTTGTTTCCTTCCCAAATGTATTTGCAGTCGGTGGACATTTTGTGTGACACTTGAGCCAGAATAATGCTCAGTGCAGCTGGTAAAGGGCACCCTAGTTGTGTGTGTGTGTGTGTACACACACACACACACGAGTTTGGATAAAATGGTGTCATAAGTAGAGCATGACAGTGTGCAGCCCACATAGACGGACAGGCAGACTAGACTGACACACCCACATACCTTGCCCTCCCGGCTGCTCCTGCCCTGCTTGTCCTCGCCCTTCCTGTGTTTGGAGGTGGAGCTGCTCTTGGTGCTGTGGCCTCCCTCCTTACCGCTGCTGGCTCCGCTGGACAGGGAGGTGGAAGACTGGCTGACCGTCCGCTTGCGGCTCTGGTGCTCTGCCTTGGGTGTTCTCTGCAGCCCTCCTGACCCTGATATGGAGGGAGAGGGCACCGGCTCTTCCTTCACTTTGGCCTCCATTGCCCTCTTAGACCTGGTGTGGGTTGTTTTCAATTTTAGCATTCAATGTTCATGTTGGGTTGCAGTAAGCATGGTATGGTTTGAATAAAAAGTCACTCACTCTTTGCTGCTGTTCTTGTGATGAGATGAGGATTTGTCTTCAAGTCTGGACTTCTTGCTATCAGGCTTGGTGCTCTCGTCATCATTCTAAAGTGAATAACAGGGGAGGGGAAAGGATGATTTATTGTGGGTGCATTTGAAAGGCTTGTAAGGAATGGGGTCCTTGGTATTTGACTGGGTATCAACTGAACATGAAATATCACATTCTATTCTCTAGGTCATAAACATTAGGAAGATGGCCAAAACGTATTGACATTCAAGCTTAACCCATAAGACTCTAAGCCCTGTCTAAGCCCAGGGGGGGGTGAGAAGGTCATACCAAGGATAATTTTGCCATTTGATTTGGAATTGTAAGATCCCTTGTATAACGTATAAAAATTATATCTGGCCTTACTGCTATTAGCCCATACAAACACATTGAATAACAGATTCACTACAAGTTTGTTCTGAAGTATCTATCCAATATCAGAGATTTTATAAAATCCTGATTTCATTTTTATTACATGTATTTAAAATCACTTATTTGTGTCACTAAACAGTCTCCATATATTACTTCCATACATATATTTTGACTGGTTTTTGCCTTACATGGTGACATCACCATGCGGTAAGTTAGTTAGATCGAGTTCCAAACCTCTGCCAATAAGGCTAATTTTCAGTTTTCCTCTTTCCACTCAGACCACTCCCAAACAGTCCTGGCAAAATTATTGCTTGAGAAATTGGTCTTTGCTAAGAAACTATTTTTGTTTTCAATTAAAATGGTAAAATTAAACAATCACAGTAAGGTACCTAAGGGTGTATTTATACTTGGTCCCTTTCAGCTAATTTGTGAACTCAGTGCGGTTCGCTTAATTTTTTTGTGCAGTGCGAACACTCCAAAGTAACTCAGACCCCCCCAAAAGAGCCGCCGAAGCGAACGGAGACCATCTTGAGAGGTGGTCTGAGTTTGGTTCGCTTGACTGCAGTACGGTTCCCTTTTTTAGAGCAATGTGAACACAAAGCTCCCCAGGTTCCCTTGTCATTATTCCTGCACCACACACTTGACTACTGCAACACCTTTTCCCCTGCCATAAGCCCTGACATTGAGCCACAAAAAAGAGAAGATGATGTGCAGGTTCATGGAGAAAAAGAATGTGGCGTTTTTGGATAAAGATTAGCGATTTTCAAGGATGCACAGAAATGCAAAAATATGTTTTGTACTGGTACAATGTTCAGATTATGTGATCTATAGGCTAAGAGAGCTTCATAAACGGCTTATCTGATTTGAATACTTTGAGACGAAAAACTTGGTGAGAATCAATTAAAGCATTATTTAATCTGCATTATTGGTCTGCTATTTATTCTGTTACCAATGATTTTCAGCTGTTCGAAGCTGGTGTAGAAAACCAAAAGTAAAAGAATCAAAAACGAAACATAAGGGGAAGCATAGAAATACCGCACATAGAAAAAGATCTACTGCGACTTAGACTTGCTTTCAAACGAGAATGGCAGATCTATAACTCACATTTGTATGTGAATTTGGTAGGGTCGCCCAAAAGGTTACATATTACCGCTTTAAAGGATAACAAATAAATAATTCAACCTCATATTCATCATCTCCAGCATTACCCCAACATGTGTGAAAATGGCACATTTTTATGTTTTGTAGTAAAAAAGATACAGGAACATAAATGGTTTCCAATGACATCATCAACCAATAAATATACAATTAGTAGGCAATTCCTACTCATAACTGGTTAAAATCACATGATGCACACTGAATGGAATCTTCCTCTCTTTTTTTTACTACAAAACATAGAAACGCACCATTTTCATGTTGATGTTAGTTAGGGTGGTGCTGGAGATGACTATGAAGTAGAAAAATTGCGAAATGTCCCTTTTACTAAATGCAGTCTACACTATATATACACACACAAAATGATGTGGACACCACTTCAAGTTAGTTGATCCGGCTATACACCGGTTGCTAACAGGTGTATAAAATCAAGCCCACCGCCGTGCAATCTCCATAGACAAAAATTGGCAGTAGAATGGCCTTACTGAAGAGCTCAGTGACTTTCAACATGGCATCGTCATAGGATGCCACCTTTCCAACAAGTCAGTTGGTCAAATTTCTGTCCTGCTAGGGCTGCCCAGGTCAACTGTAAGTGCTGTTATTGCGAAGTGAAAACGTCTAGGAGCAACAACAGCTCAGCCGCAAAGTGGTAGGCCACACAAGCTCACAGAACGGGACCGCCGAAGCGCGTAAAAATTGTCTGTCCTTGGTTGCAACACTCAGTACAGAGTTCCTAACTGCCTCTGGTAGCAACGTCAGCACAAGAACTGTTAGTCTGGAGCTTCATGAAATGGGTTTCCATGGCCGAGCAGCCGAACACATGTGCAATGCCAAGCGTTGGCTGGAGTGGCGTAAAGCTCACCGCCATTGGACTTTGGAGCAGAAGAAACGCGTTCTCTGGAGCGATGAATCACGCTTCACCATCTGCCAGTCTGGGTTTGGCGGATCTGGGTTTGGCGGATGCCAGGAGAATGGTAGCTGCCCCTATGCATATAATGACATTCTAGACAATTCTGTGCTTCCAACTTTGTCACAACAGTTTGGGGAAGGCCCTTTCCTGTTTCAGCATGACAATGCCCCCCACCGTGCACAACATGTAAGTAGGTATATCTAGCTGTTCGATAACACATTCTGATGGAAGGGCTTATCCTGCACTTTGTAAAAACCCAGAGTGCATTGAATGAATGTTGGAAAAAGATCTGGGTTCCTTTCTAAAGATAGCAATGTGAATGCAAAAATGACTTGGACCACAAAATAGGTGAAATAGTGAACTGGCAAAAGCGTTGAGTCCTCTTTCAAATTCAAGGGCAGTGTGAATACAAAGAACTTAGTTATTTTGCTATTTTTTTTTTTTTTTACCCCAGAGTTCACTTTAAAAGTACAGATATTGGTCCTCGTTAAAGAGGACTATTTGTGAAAACACCCTAATGGCTACCCAGAAATGATTTGATATTGAGATAAAAACAGCTGGATTGAAAATGTAACAGACCTTGTCATAACAATCTTTTTCACCAATGTGAATAGGAAAGTCCTAACACGGCATGAATAGCAGTGTGCTGTGGCAGGCCATACCTTGTGTTTCCTCTTGCCCTTACCAGAGCTCTTCTCAGAGGGCTGCTTCTGGAAGTCCTTGTCTCTGTCCAGGGAGCAGTCCCTCTCTACTTTGGGCTCTAGCAGGTCTTTGTAGGGCCGTCCAGGAACGCGGGAGAGCAAGCTCAGGTCGATCTTCACCATGAGCACCTGCTGCTGCCTGATGGGAAAGCGGTCATCCGGATCGCTGAGAGGAGAGAGCAGTTCCTTCTCTTCCATAGGAGAGAACACACACACTGGAGTCCTGATGCTCTCTGTGTACTTGGGGGTCTGAGACGACGAGGGAATGCTGTCGTTCTCCTCCGATTCTGAGGAGGAAGAGTCCGTGTCCACAAACTCCCGGGACTTCTGGGAAGTCTTGGTGGGTGCCTTGCTCTTTCGCTTGTCCACAGCCGGCCTGGGTGAGGACTTGGGCTCCTTCTTGATGTTTGGTTTGCGGGAGCCCTTGGTGGCGGCCTTGGGCCGATGGGGAGGGATCTCAGGAGCGGGTTCACTCTCAACCCTCAGCCCCCCCTTTGGCTCCTCCACCACCGGGGGCTTCTCAGACTTTTTCGGCTGTTTTTTACCCACTGTTCTGCGCTGGCCCGGGCCACCCTCACTCTGAGCGGGAGATTTCTGCCGGCCACGGCCGCTCTCTGAGCCCTTCTGTGCTGCCCTCAGGTCCCTGCTAGGTGTAGGCGCCCCTGAGTCTTTAGACCCGCCCTGTCCACTGTAGCCACGGCCTGAGCTCTGGTCCCGCCCCTCCTTCTTGTACTTGGTGGGTACATTACTGTCCACTGGGGAGGCCGGGGAGAACTGCTTGGCTTTCTTAAACCAGTTGTCCAACTGCCATTTATTGGCTGTGGCTGGTTCAGGCTGTGGGGAGAAGTGTAGAAATTGGGACTGGGATCTACTACATCATATTCTGCATGCCTTATCAGGTCAGGTGCCAGAAGGTAAACAGTACTGACAAGTGACAACCCTTGGTTATAATACAATAATGTAATAACTGGTCCAGAAGATGGTAGGTGAAAAGGAAAACTAGGCCTACCTCTGGTGATGCCGGGCGAGGGGGCTCATTGGCCTCGCTATCCGTGGAGCTGCTCTCGCTCTCGCTGTCCGACCCTGAACTGCTCTCTGAGCCACTGTGACTGCTGGAGTCGTCCCGCGAGTGCACCGCTCCCTCGCTGTTATTACTGTTGTTACTGTGGGAAAGACAAGTAAACGCAGTAAGTTAGTGGACAGTAGGCCAGGGCCGTTCATGTGGAGGCATCCTCAGTTAGTAGTTACACATGGAAATAGCTAGCTATTCTTATAGCATTTGTTTCCAGTTCTGAGGGGGGTGAATCGTATCAAGAACTTGAGCTCCAATGAGTCGCAGTCTGAGAGACCAGTAAGGACACTACCTTGCTGATGCGTTTCTGGAGGCGTTTTTGGCCGAGTCCTGTTCTCCATCACTGTCCTCATCACTGCTGAGCTTCAGGTCATCTTCCAGCAAAACATTACTGGAACATTACAAGGCCATGGAAGTTACACATTAACAACACATATGGCTTCATTACCACACAAACAACTACAGGGAGAACTAAGCAATATGGCTCCTATCCTGTGTCCCTCAATGTTTGTGGATCCTCTGTCAACTGTGTCACGATCATTAAGCAGCTAGCCATAATGTTCTTAAGAGATTTACAGGGTGAAGGGACACTCACTTGGCCTGATCTCCATCGCATGGCGCTGCCTTGGACTGGTGACTGCTCGATGTCTTGGTTGGTCTCTCTGGAGGTGAGGAAGGGTGAGAAGAGAACTCATTACCATTATGATAATGGTGAAATCAACCTGCATCCAGAGGTTCAAAATGTGTGAGACTTGAATGTAAAGTGCTGGGAAATACTTACTGTGTGCACCAGGAAAACTTGCGTGCTGGGTGTCCTAAAAAGATAATCAAGATATTTTTTGTTTATACAGAGACATTACATGCCTTTTATAAGTTCAACCACACTGCTCATTATTACAAAAACAGCTACTTTTTGATTATGGTAGTGTTTAACGATATGGCATTTTCTTTATTCCAATATTTCACTGAAAATACATATTGCTTTGTTGTACTTTTCACACTCTCTCTCATGTCATCTATTCAGCCGGCGCAATGTTTTGACTAGTCATTGGTACAATAAGATACACATTTTTTTAATTGGATGTCTGAATAGCATTTGTTAGGCCAACAAAACAATACCAGTCAAATGTTTGGACACACCTACTTATTCCAGGGATTTTCTTTATTTTTTATATTTTCTACATTGTAGAATAATAGTGAAGACATTAAAACTATTAAATAGTTAGCTTTGCACACTCTTGGCATTCTCTCAACCAGCTTAATGAGGAATGCTTTCTCAACAGTCTTTAAGGAGTTCCCACATATGCTGAGAACTTGCTGGCTGACTCTGCGGTCTAACTCATCCTAAACCATCTCAATCGGGTTGAATTTAGGTGATTGTGGAGGCCAGGTCATCTGATGCAGCACTCCATCACTCTCCTTGGTTAAATAGCCCATAGCCAGCCTGGAGGTATGTTTTGGGTCATTGTCCTGTTTGAAAAACAAATGATAGTCCCACTAAGCACAAACCAGATGGGATGGCGTATTGCTGCAGAATGCTGTGGCAGCCATGCTGGTTAAGTGTGTCTTCAATTCTAAATAAGTCATAGACAGGGTCACCAGCAAAGCACCCCCACACCTCCTCCTCCATGCTTCAAGGTGGGAACCACACATGCAGAGATCATCCATTCACCTACTCTGGGTCTCACAAAGACACAGTGGTTGGAACCAAAACAATCTCAAATTTGGTCCTATCATCAATGTCCATTGCTCATGTGTCTTGGCCCAAGCAAGTCTCTTCTTATTATTGGTGTCCTTTAGTAGTGGTTTCTCTGCAGCAATTCGACCATGAAGGCCTGATTCACACAGTATCCTCTGAACAGTTGATGTTGAGATGCCAGATTGACTGACCTTCCTGTCTTAAATAATGATGGACTGTTGTTTCTCTTTGCTTATTTGAGCTGTTCTTGCCATAATATGGACTTGGTCACAACACAACTGATTGGCTCATCAAGGCAAAGGTTGACTAAAGAATAAATATGTTTTGATTTGTTTAACACTTTTTTGGTTAATACATGATTCCATGTGTGTTATTTCATAGTTATGTCTTCACTATTATTCTACAACGTAGAAGATAATAAGAATAAAGAAAAACCTTGGAATGAGTAGGTGTGTCCAAACTTTTGACTGGTACTGTTTATGTAGGCCTAACAAATGCTATTCAGACATCCATTCAAAAAAAATGTGCATCTTATTGTACCAATGACTCGTCTAAAAATTGTGGCAGATGAATAGATGACTTTCTAAGAGATAGTAAAATATGACCATTTCTATGCTCAGCCTCTGTACGTCTCTAAGGCATGCTCTGCTGTCTGACCTTGGAGGGGAATGGAAACTTTGAAGGCTCTGTTTTGCAGGGGGTGTGAATGGCGGTCAACGGAGGGGGCCAGGACTGAGTCATTTCCTGGAGGGAAAAATGGAAAAAGTGAAGTTGAGTAAGATCTCAATGACGGGAAGAAGAAAAAATAATTTCTTACTCAGATTACAGTTCATGATATCCTCTGAAAAGTATTCTTACCTTTAAAATCTCATCAACACAATTCGCATCACCAGTCATGGGACCCTACAAACATCAACGATTGTACCATTGTTAGAAGAAGAAGAAAAAGGCTCATAAACAACAAACGTTAGTGTGTCATATTTCATCTTGTTAGTGACTAAGTCACTAAGTTTTATTCTATAGAATCTCTAGAATTGAACTCATTCTAGTTCTGTGGTTTTACCTCAACAGGCTGCGAGGGGATCTTGAGCTTGGAGAGCGATGCCTTGCCGTTGGACTTCATCTCCCCCATGGTGCTGCTGTGGGACTGGCCACTGTACATCGCTGATGAGGTCTTGGGCTCCACCGTCTCCTGGCCATCCATGGGGCGCACGTAGGCTGTAGGCTTCTGTAGCATGGAGCTGGGCTTGGACATGAGCGAAGGGGGGAAAGCCTGGCTGGAATGCGGGCCGCTGGTGAAAGATGTGTGCACACGCGACGGGGAGTCCCAGTTGGCCTCGCGCTCACGTGGGGACTTGGAGCGGTAGCGCTCCTTGCCGTGGTGCTCAGCACCTAGTGACCGGGAGTGACTGGAGCTCAGGGAACCCTTGGCTGGGCTAGACGTGTGGGACTTGGAGTGTTCTGAGCCATGCTTGCTGGACTTCTTGTGTTCCCGCTCGTGTCTTTGGCTACTACTGCTGCTACCGCTACTCCTGCTACCGCTGTGGCTGCCCTGGAGGCTGGATCTCTTAGAGGACTGGGAGGACGAGGTGCTGGCCGCTGGGCCTACTGGAGTCCATTTACTGTTCTGGCCACTGCCACCGCCACGCTGGTCCCCAAACAGAGACTGGCCAGACTTCTCCTCGGAGGACGACGAGCCTGAGGGTTTGCCACCGAGTTTTGGAATTGTGTCTCCGATAGGTTCCTTCATCTCGTCGTAGTTTCCAAGCATACTCTGGATACGACTGGACAGTTTATCTTCTTTGCTGGACTGCACATACAAAGAGAGAGTGAGAAAGAAAGAAACAGAGGGTCACCTTCAGGACAGCAGTTAAGCACTTGAATTAATTGCTTTTAGTCTAATACATTAATTAAATATGCTACCCAAACTTTGGATTTATTCTGGTGAAAACTTCTGAAATATAAAAAAAAGAAGAGACTTGAATGTTTCTTATAACATTAAAGAAACATTGACAATGTATTTTTGTTAGGGAAATTATACTATTAGCCCTCTGATATGAAGCTTAAAGTTGAAACAATATTGAGGAGAGGGCGGCCCTCTCAACTAATCACACAAGAGAGACAATTGGCTTATTCAAACTCCCCTCCTGACCAGTGAGGCCATCTGCATGGGGTGATAAGGGCCTTCCATGGCTCCATTAAAGAAGTTAAATCAATCACTCGGAGGGGCTCCTGCTACAGATGACAAGAGGTAAACCACAGTGCGTGTAGCCTATCCAATTTCACTTGGGGGCCCCCAAACCGATTCTTTCTGACAGATACCCGTGTGGGGTGGGGAACCATCTGTTATCTGTAGCAGGAAATGTAGAATATGTGCTACACAAAGCTTTGCTGGTCTGGATAGAAAGCAGAGAAAATCCATCAGAGCCCATTCACTCTAGTAATTGGGTTTGCCTTGCAATATGTTGTGTTGTGTATGTGTACAATGCATAAGTGTGCCGCCATGCAAGGCCTACACTTTGATAGAAGGGCTCTCGGTAGCAAACAAACAGAGCAAAGAAAGTAACACCTAACCCCCATCTTTCACAATTCATGCACCAGTTTTAAACTACATTTACAATGTTATTAGGAGAGAACTTCAAAATGATATAACACACAGTAAAGTGTAGAGCAACATTAAAAAAATGGAAAAGCCATAGGCCCTGACAAAAATACATTGAAGTGCATATTGGAGTCATTATACTACAAAAGCCATTTAAGATCAGCATTTTTCTGCCTGGGGAAAGATGAACTGCATCTGTGCGACCCGTGTACAAATGTTACCACGCTGCTATAAATTGTAAAAGTTCAGTGGCAGATTTGTTTAGTGGCGCTTAAATAAACAGACGTGGAATTTACAGGAAGACATAGTAAACAAATGTTACTGGACTATGAATACTATTGGTCAGGACTGATGTTACATAACTCGCTGGAAACTAATCACAAAGAGGCATTCTACTGCCTACATGAGAAGATTGAGTTTTAGTTATCCAGTTGATGTTTCACATTTCTACATTACATGACCCATTTTGTAACTGCATGAGTAAACAAGCGGTGGCTTCTCTAAAAACAACACAGTGGACTCAGGGCTCTGAGAGCTGCGGAACACAACATGGCTGCCATGGCTGGTGGTGGGAGGGCGACTTCCCTGGGTCCTATTCTTCATCAAAGCCCCCTGATTACCTTTCACTCTGCGGGGGCAAGAGACAGCTTGGCTTTCCATGTCGAACTCACCTCTCACCCCTTTTCATTCGCTACATGTCTGGACACGTTCAAAATCATCTGTTGATTGGTCCTCTAACTAAGAGAGGAGCCACTTACCTCTGCTTATATCTGGTTAGTGGCAAAGATTAGACTGAGCCAAGGTCTGAAATCCTTATAATCGAGTTGGTGGGATGGGAGATCTGGCTCTGGCCCACATCAATGCTCATAGAAAATGTGCATCCCTAAACCAACTGCTTTCTGTTGTTTAGTTGACTACAGAGGCCTGGTAAGCATCAACATCAATAAGGGTTAGGTCTACTACTCAACCACTATCTAGCCATACAAGCATCCTAAAGTTGTCAAGACTGCATATGACTGCAGGTCCCCTTTAGCTGTGGGCTGTTTAATGCCCACAATGATATAGCAATTTGATGGGACAAAAGGACTAGCGGTTATGCACTTACCTCAGGCTCATTGTGAGAAGGACTAAGGAAGGACCAGATTAGATAAAGGGACAGAGGAGACTGATTTGCAGCGTGGACAGGGTGAGCATGAAACCTCAGCTTGCAGGGCCCGGGCCCTAAATTCCTCCTGAGCAGCCAGCAACAGACCTGAGCCCACATTAACTGCAGCTAATGCAATTCCTCTAAACAGTGCACTTACCTCCAACTCTCCCTGCCACTGTTCAGATATAAAAACACGTAAGCAGTTCTCTGGGTTTAAAAATAGTTATCAATGAATCCTGCAAATCAATCATAGCATAATGGGAATACTTATAGGAGAAGCAAGTATAAACTCTAAGATGTAACTAAATGACAGAAGCAAAACAAAATGAATAACAAAATAAACTTACAACTTTATAAGGTTCAGGAAAGAGAGGGGAGTGAGCTGGAAAGGCCTCTCCTCCCTGCTGGATTTCTTGATTTCGCCTTTCTCTTTCTTTCATACGGAGCACATTCCGGTCTTCACGGTTCATGTTGCTAACAACAGAGACACAGTCACTAAGCGTGGAGAAGAGAAAATAGCAGCTTCCAAATACTTCGGTCTACATTAAAAAACACCAAGTGATACTGCAGAGTACACAAAAAAAAGATAGGGGGCAACTTAGGGGAAGGGCATTTTTCAATGGCTTAAAAGGGGAGGGACAAGAACATCTACACACCCCTGCAAGTCTAAAGCGTTATAATGAATGGGTGATCAAAAGCTACTGATTGTAGGCCTATGTGTTGGAAACACTGTGGGGCAGAGATAGCACAGTTAAATCAATGGAATAAATGAAATTAGCATATGAACAGCTAGGCTATCTAGTAATAGGTAGGCCTATTCACTGCCTTCTAATGACCCACTTTTCTACAGTACATATCCCACCCTCAAAATTATCAATCCAATAACAAGACCACAAATCGTATTTCATGTTTTTTTTCTTCTCCATCTCATGAATACAGTGTGTCATTTATTGTAATATAGTCGCTAATATTTCTGATGGCATGTGATAAGCTTTTAGGCGCTAGGTGGCCCGGAGGCAATCTGCCAACATAATTTCTACTAACAGCTTCGAAATAATCACTGCAAGTAGGGCTGGGTGACATATAGAATGAATTATATTAATTCGAATGTACGTTTTTTGCACGATATACCAAATGCTTGTATAGCAAGAATCATGTAACAAAATGTTTTTTCTCGTTTTTATGAGCGCTCATGTCTGCTTGTTCTCGTGTTGTCTTTTTGGTCTTGTCTCCTTTGATGCTCCTATGCTGGGTGCGCCTTCCCATTTACACCAGAGATCTGTATATAATGATGAGATGCTCATGTATCAGCTCTAACAAAATGGTAGTTATTGCCTCAAAGGAGGGAAGGCAGGCGACAAGCTTAGGTCAGAAATAAGTCCATTGAAGCACATCAACAGCTCTCACATCGCATCTTCCTCTTGGTTTACACACACACACACACAAAGATGAGAGATCACTTCTTCCCTGACAAGCGGTTCCAACTCACTATTAGTATTTGAGTTTTGGTCCAACAGAATCGGTCATATGGACACCGAAACACATTGAGACATTTTATTGTAAAAGAGAAGTTAATCTTTATAACAATACCCTTTTAATGTCTTAACTGCTCAAATTGCCTGCAGAGCAGACACTCCTAAAACAGGATTATCAACAAACATTGATTTTTGGAAAATGTATGCTCAGTTTGTCACGCGCGGCATTGTGGTACCAGGTACCGCTAGGAGCATTTTAGCCAAAGACTTATACTAGCTGTCTAGTCTGTTTTAAAAATTTGCACTAAGCAGAAGACACAATTATATAAGGATTTGGCTACTTGTTCTCATTCTGAGAAATAAGGTAGGCCATTTGATTTCAACATCAGAACAAAGTGGACACACTGTTTGAACTAGAGGTCGGCCGATTATGATTTTTCAACGCCGATACCGATTATTGGAGGACCAAAAGAGCCAATACCGATTAAATTGGCCGATTTTTTAAATTTATTTGTAATAATGACAATTACAACAATACTGATTGAACACTTATTTTAACTTAATATAATACATCAATAAAATCAATTTAGCCTCAAGTAAATAATGAAACTTGTTCAATTTGGTTTAAATAATGCAAAAAAAGTGTTGGAGAAGAAAGTAAAAGTGTAATATGTACTATGTAAGAAAGCTAACGTTTCAGTTCCTTGCTCAGAACATATCAAAGCTGGTGGTTCCTTTTAACATGAGTCTTCAATATTCCCAGTTTTAGGTTGTAGTTATTATAGGAATTATAGGACTATTTCCCTCTATACCGTTTGTATTTCATTAACCTTTGACTATTGGATGTTCTTATAGGCACTTTAGTATTGCTAGTGTAACAGTATAGCTTCCATCCCTCTCCTCGCTCATCCCTGGGCTTGAACCAGCAACACAACGACAACTGCCACCATCGAAGCAGTGTTACCCATGCAGAGCAAGGGGAACAACTACTAGAAGGCTCAGAGCGAGTGACGTTTGAAACACTATTAGTGTGCGCTAACTAGCTAGCCATTTCACTTCGGTTACACCAGCTTCATCTCGGGAGTTGATAGGCTTGAAGTCATAAACAGCGCAATGCTTGACGCACAACGAAGAGCTGCTGGCAAAACGCAAAGAAAGTGCTGTTTGAATGAATGTGTACGCGCCTGCCTACCACCGCTCAGTCAGATACTTGTATACTTGTATGCTCAGTCAGATTATACGCAACGCAGGACACGCTAGATAATATCTAGTAATATCATCAACCATGTGTAGTTAACTAGTGATTATGATTGATTGTTTTTTATAAGATAAGTTTAATGCTAGCTAGCAACTTACCTTGGCTTACTGCATTCGCGTAACAGGCAGTCTCCTTGTGGAGTGCAACGAGAGAGAGGCAGGTCGTTATTGCGTTGGACTAGTTAACTGTAAGGTTGCAAGATTGAATCCCCGAGCTGACAAGGTGAAAATCTGTCGTTCTATCCCTGAACAAGGCAGTTAACCCACCGTTCCTAGTCCGTCATTGAAAATAAGAATGTGTTCTTAACTGACTTGCCTAGGTAAATAAAAGGTATAATTAAAATATATTTATATATTTTTTTTAATTGCCAAATCGGCACCCAAAAATACCGATTTCAGATTGTTATGAAAACTTGAAAATCGGCCCTAATTAAATCGGCCATTCCGATTAATCGGTCGACTTCTAGTTTAAACAGTTGAAGACGGACACAAGGGTTTGTTCAAAACAATTCAACTGTTCTGCCTTGTTAGCTAGCAAATAGATCCAAGTTGGCTAAACTTGAAATATAAAGATTCCTATAAAGATTAGATGGCTACTCACTAGCATATGAGCTTGTGCTTGAGAGATTGTTTATGAGACCCGTGTTCATTTTCTATAATGCCTGCTACGTGAATGTGCATTAAGCATGGTTCTGGTTAAATTTATAATGAAAAATGCATTTTTATAGAAAAACTTGGAAAGCAAGAACAGTCATTACAAAAAAAAGCAGGTTAAACTGGCATCCTCTCAGCCAGTTTCATGAGGAATGCTTTTCCAACAGTCTTGAAGGAGTTCCCACATATGCTGAGCACTTGCTGGCTGCTTTTCCTTCATTTTAAGGTCCAACTCATCCTAAACCATCTCAATTGGGTTGAGGTCAGGTGATTGTGGAGGCCAGGTCATCTGATGCAGCACTCCATCACTCTCCTTGGTTAAATAGTCCTTAGCCAGCCTTGAGGTGTGTTTTGGGTCATTGTCCTGTTTGAAAAACAAATGATAGACCCACTAAGCACAAACCAGGTGGGATGGCGTATCGCTGCAGAATGCTGTGGCAGCCATGCTGGTTAAATGTGCCTTCAATTCTAAATAAATCAGTGTCACCAGCAAAGCACCCCCACACCGTCACCTTCATGCTTCACGGTGGGAACCACACATGCTGAGATCATCCATTCACCTACTCTGCGTCTCACAAAGACACAGTGGTTGAAACCAAAAAAATCACACATTTGGACTCATCAGACCAAAGGACAGGTTTCCACAGGTCTAATGTCTATTGCTCGTGTTTCTTGGCCCAAGCAAGTCTCTTCTTATTATTGGTGTCCTTTAGTAGTGGTTTCTTTGCAGCAATTCGACCATGAAGGCCTGATTCACGAATTCTCCTCCTGAACAGTTGATGTTGAGATGTGTCTGTTACTTGAACTCTGTGAAGCATTTATTTGGGCTGCAAGCTGAGGTACATTTCACTAATTAACTTATCCTCTGCAGCAGAGGTAACTCTGGATCTTCCTTTCCTGTGGTGGTCCTCATGAAAGCCATTTTCATCATAGCGCTTGATGGTTTTAGCAACTGCACTTGAAGAAACTTTAAAAGTTAGTTGTTCAGGTCTTAAATAATGGACTGTTGTTTTATCTTTCCTTATATGAGTTGTTCTTGCCATAATATGGACATGGTATTTTACCAAATAGGGCTGTCTTCTGTATACCACCCCTACCTTGTCACAACACAACTGATTGTTTCAAAAGCATTAAGGAAGGAAATCCCACAAATTAACTTTTGACAGGGCACACCTGTTCATTGAAATGCATTCCAGGTGACTACCTCATGAAGCTGGTTGAGAGAATGCCAAGAGTGTGAAAAGCAGTCATCAAGGCAAAGGGTGGCTAATTTGAAGAATCTTAAATATAAAATATAGATGTTTAACTTATTTGGTTACTACATGATTCCATATGTGTTATTTCATAGTTGATGTCTTAACAATTATACTACAATGTAGTAAAAAGAAAAACCCTGGACTGATTAGGTGTGTCCACAATTTTGACTGGTACCGTGTGTCCTTCTAAACGTGAGTTCTATTATTGTGGCTTCAAAAACAAAGCCATTTGCCCTTGTATTCCATCTCTAGTGATTGGCGTCCATGTTGTAGAGTGAACAGCGATTCAGAATAGGTCTAACTACTGTTCACAGTGAACTGTCAACAAGATGATTTTTTTTAAACAAAAAACTAGGCCTATGTACTAAGAGGGATATGTGCTCAATGTCATAAGAGGTCAGGCATCACCTGAAAAGTGGGTACTATTAATGGAGATCTCCATGAAGTGAAAGGTTTAGTTGGTAGTTCCTCAAAAATAAGCCAGCACTTTGACATACAGGCCTACCCCTCTCTGTTGCTTTTAAGGGTATAACAACAAGTTAAGGAGTGTTGAAATAGTAAGATTAACCTGGCCTGTCCCCCCACCTTCCCTCAAAATACAGGGCACAGCACCTGATTAGACTAGGCTATATAGGGCATATGGCAATTCCCTGACTGCTCAATACACTATAAGCTACAGGGTTGAGTCATCACTGAACGCAGATGGTTTTCTACCTTCCAGTAACCAGGAACAGAAAATACCACAGTCACAACTGGTATGATACGGTCATTTAACGTTTTTTTAATAATTTTTTTATGTGGCCACCATTACAACTCCATTTACACCACTCACTCTTATTAACACATTCGACCCCCATCACGTGGCCTTTCAGCATACGGTCTGAATAGTGAGAAACAGGAGATAGGATTTCTTGTTTTCCTAGAATTTGCCTACCAAAGACCTTCACATAAGGAGTAGGCAAACCTAACTAAAATAGTTCAGAAACTGATGGTGAGGGAGGACTGCCATTTGAATTTGTAGATGCAAATGACTCCATTTGGGATGGACCTTGAGTAAATGTGTGAATGGGCTGTTTAGTCAATACATTTGATCACTCAGCTTTGTTTATGTCCTGGCTCTCTAAACACTCCCCTCGCCATTAATCATTAATCCATTCTAATCACCGCTGTGTATTATGAGGCAAGTGGGGGCTTAAGGCGTCAGCACACTTCAGTTCGACTGGCGGCTAGGTGAACCGAATGGGTGTGCTCGCATACTCCCTTAAAAGAGCTACGCTTTAAAAATGAGGGGGGGGGGAGCATTTTGAGATGCCGTAGCAAGTATATACTTCCTCAAAATAGTCTGAATGAATTTAAGATCACAAGAATGACAAGAAATCTGTAATTAATTGACATTTTTGCTGAGGAGATCTTAGTCGCACAATTTTACATCTAAGATGTTTGGTGCAGTACTCAATGAAAAACATTGCTTGAAAACGAGTTGTCTCGTTTAATGACAACAAAGACTTTATTGAATAATCACTACTATTGACCAATCACTGACGAAGGGCCGTATTATTCTGCTACCAACTTTGGCTTGCCTCAAGAAAAAGATGTGTGCGCATGAACAGCCCCAAAAAATCTTGAATACAAAAATGTCAAAAACAGGTCACAATATATTCTAAGATGTGCAAACTGTTCCAGATGGGAAGCATGCGGACGCCTTTAGAGAAAATTGGAAGAGCATCAACAACAACTCTATTATGAGTGTCAATGGCACCTGTGCATACATACCAGTATGTTAACAGTAGACTACTCACCACTACCAAGCCAATTTAACAAAGTATGTGAAACTAGAATGAGGCCTAGCAATAACTTTGACTCAACCATGCATACATTGAAACTGGGCCTATGCTGTGAACAAGGCACTGTAGCCATATGCCCAACCAGCTGGCTCTGATCTACATTACTAAAGAAGACAATGCTACCAAACAACTGGGTGATTCTCATGAAACAAGTTAACCACGGCAGTAGAAATTTAGTTAGAAAGCCATGGTGCATCTGCAACAATCCAGTATCATTTTGTTGCTACACTATGCCATTATTTGAAATAATTTAACATTTCCATCCCCATATTCTCATTACCAAAATGCGTCCGGATTATATTCTCGGGTTATTTTATACAATTATACTTCAAATAAAAACTCACATATTTGAATAAGACAAAATACATTGCTGTAGTTTGTCCATAAAGCATACAAATCTAGGGCAGATGATGGTTTAGCCCAGTGGGGGGGGGGCAAACTTTTCCCCTCTGCCCCCATTGGGGAACACCCCTCACGCCTACCATAAAAGCTGTCAGTGCAGTCAACAACATGATTTTACTGTTTTACATATATTTCCACACTATGATGTTGGAATAGTATTGTGAAAATGATAACACCATTTTAGTGTAAGAGCGGTTTGCAAAGACCGCCTGAAATGTAGGCCCATTTTCATGGGATGGAGTATTGGCGTTCCATGGTGACATCACCGTAAGGTAAATTAGAAAGAGCGTTCCAAACCTCTCTGCCAATAACAGCTAGTTTTCAGTTTTCCCCTCCCCACTTAGACCACTCCCAGACAGGCCTAGTAATATTCTTGCTTGAGATATTGCCCTTTGCGTCAATATCTTTTCGACCATTTTAATTTAAAACAAATCACAGTATGGTACTTAATTGTTACCGAGAAATGATTTAATATCGAGAAACAGATGCATTGGACCTTTAAGATTAATGAAAGGTATCTTATTTCCCAAATATTCTAGCCTATGAAAGTGTTGTCCTAAAATTGTGGCTTTCAAAAATAACAAGAATTAAAGTCTATAGCATAAGCCCAGGTATAGGCTATTTTCAATCACAGCTTAATGATAGACAAAACAAACAATATAATTTATTTTCATTTTACATTAGAATGCTAATAAAATAAAAAATGATCCCGTTCTGAAGACGGTAGACTGCTTCTATCTAGCCCATCATGTCACTACGGTAAGACAGCCCGTTCCTCATAAAACTGTCACTGCTCCATGACAGCGAGCCACAGACACCAACCTGCTCCATGCTGAAGCTCCTCAACCAGAAAGGAATATTGGAAAAGATTTGCCTGCAACACTTACACTATCATTCGTTATGATTCGTCCAGTTGCATTCGATTTCACACTATAGCCTAAGTGCCATTTTAGCAGTTTGTTACTTTTTCCACAAAAATGTTTTACAAAAAAAATGGTTGGCCAATAGGGGCCGATAGCATCATCTATCAATGTTTTATGGGTACATATTCACGATAAGACAAAGATTGACATCGCTTAACCCTAATACTAGTTGAAGTTTACATTAAAATATATTATTTATTACGTATAAACCATGTGGAAATGTTTCTCATCACGTAACACTTTCAAGTTCCTGTAACATCTCCAATACATTTTTTAACAAAGTTATTCAGCCATGCATGATGCATCATCTAGAGGAGTAATCCTTAGATGACCACAAGTTAATTTCATTACTTACATGCCTTCTGAAATCAGGATATTTTTTCTCAAAACACCCCCTTTACCACACTTGACCTTCTCATTACTTCAATGACTAAAAAGCTAAAATTGGGAAAAACCCAGAAAAACATTAATTTACCAACACGGAGGAATGAATGGGCTTTGTAGATGTGGTCAATTGTTTGCTAACTCATAATGGCAGTCTACAGATTGAGAAAGGATGATTGAAAGACAACATGACAATGTCCCCACACAAAAGTGCATGAGTAGTCACCCAATAGTCATCTTCTTGACCCTCAGTGGTTTCCATTTTTATCCACCACTTGTAGGTCTTCCATCCCTGACATCCTTCAACCCTGACCTTATTTTTCTTTCTCTGCATCAACGACTACCTGTCCAGTACAAATGTCTTGGAGTACAGAGGTTTCTAACTGTTCCTAATGTTGGTAAAGCCACCATGGCTAGATGCACAATATGCATAACTGTAGTTTGTGTGTTTCAATCAACTTAAAAATCAGAAGAAAAATAACATTCATGCTCATGTTCATTGAATATTAGGGATCTCAACATATTATCCCCATGTGTTTCAACGCAAACCGGGCTTAATAGGAGCATACTGGGCTCAATTGGAACAGGGATTTATAGTGAAAAAGAGAATAGAAAAGTCTACTTGTAAAATATTTGGAAACCAATGGTTTAGGGTATGAATATACACTATAGACTACAAGATAGTACGGATCATATTGAACAACATTGCTTTTTGTCATTTACATTCTGTAGAGGGAGTGCTTTTTGTGACACTGTACCCTTTAAGCCCACCTGAGACAGTCAAATTTACAAAAATGGCATGTATAGCAATGCAAGGTTAATTTAACAGTAAAATAAGAATCCATTCAAAAATGTAATCTATGAATGTCTGAAATATATTATCTGGTTATAGTTCACCAAGTTGTTGTTACTGTGAGACTGACATGCAGGCATAACTGCTAGTATGAAAACTCCATATTTTCAATTGGCAAAAAATAGTAATGAAAGCTCATGAAATATGCTATCATGTGCACGTATCACCACATTCATCTCTTCATTTTAGATTACGTTTGAGAAGGTAAAATATCTGGAAAATGTGTAGGGTAGCCTCAACACCAAACATTTTTTGCTGCTTTGAAAATTGGCCATTAATGGGCACTTACACATAATTGTCAATAACGTAATACAAAATCTGATTAACAGAAAAAGTTGAGTTATCTATACTGAACAAAAATAAAATGCAACGTTTAACCCAGGACCTCCAGATCCAGCTTCTTTACCTGCGGAATCGTCATACCAGCGACCCGGACATCTGACGAAACTTTGGGTTTGCACAACCAACATTTCTGCACAAACTGTTAGAAATCATCTCAGGGAAGCTCATATGCATGCTCGTCATCCTCACCGGGGTCTTGATACAGTTTGTCATCGTAACCGACTTCAGTCAGCAAATACTCACATTTTAAGGGCCACTGGCATGCTGGAGAAGTGTGCTCTTCATGGATGAAACCCGAGCAGAGAGCAGACAGCATCTATGGTGTTGTGTGGGCGAGCGGTTTGCTGGTGGGGTTATGGTATGGGCAGGTATAAGCTACGGACAACGAACAATTTCATTTTCCAATGGCAATTTGAAGGCACAGAGATACCGTGACGAGTCCCATTGTCGTGCCATTCATCTGCCACCATCACCTCATGTTTCAGCATTGATAATGCACGGCTCCATGTCGCAAGGATCTGTACAAAATTCTTGGAAGCTGAAAATGTTCCAGTTCTTCCATGGCCTGCATTCTCACCAGACATGTCACCCATTGAGCATGTTTGGGAAGCTCTGGATCGACGTGTACGACATCGTGTTCCAGTTCCCACCAATATCCAGCAACTTTGCATCGCTATTGAAGACGAGTGGGACAATTCCACAGGCCACAATCAAAGGAGATGTGACGCACTGCATGAGGTAAATGGTGATCACACCAAATCACAATTGACTTATTTCCTTATATGAACTGTATCTTTGAAATTGTTGCATGTTTCATTTATATTTTTGTTCAGTGTAGTTTTTCATTTGAATCCAAAGATGGAAGTGGGCTTAAAGGGTTTGCTTACCCTATATAGTATTAGTTTTCTATGTTTGACAATTAGCATGGAGCTGCAACTCAGAGTATTGTTTCTTCATCCTATGTAATGTATTCTCATACATTTTTTCCCACCGTTTCAGATAAATTAGTCATTGAAGTTGTTGGATTAATGTCACATTCTACATTCTGATATTACCAGGTTCTGACCACTAGATGGCGCTGTTCCTGCCATTAGGGAATTATTTGCTGAAGCGGCAGTTCACCCAAATTAAATATTGGTTAACAATGTTTTTTTGTTTTTTTTAAGTATCATAATAGCAGGAATAACGCCATCTAGTGGTCAGAACCTTTAAATATCAGGATGTAGGATGGGACATAAACCCAACAACTACAATTACTACTTGTCAAGCGTACAGAACTGATACTATATACTCAATATTGGTGTGGGATTGGCGTGGGGTTAGGGTGGCTTTTGACCACTTCTTTGGATTCCTCATGCCTTACTCATTTTAAGAAAAAAGTTTGGTCCAAATCGGATGGAAGACTGCACCTAAAAACTCTTTTGGTGTTTGTTTCAACAAATACCAAAATATTGTTTTTTGGGAGGAATTTTCCAATAAGTCCACTTTTGACTTAAATGCATTCACATAAAGTATTTTGGGATTAACTAACGACAGTTTGATGCATTTGGTTACTGAATCTCTAATAGAGCTTAGTACAGTTTTTTAACAGGTCCTAATCTTAGTGATCCAAGAGGAATTATGGCAAGTGATCCAAGATACATTTTTTGGTTTAGCTCCAGTTTCGTGAGAATTACCCAACTACGAAATATAAAACACCATACCCGCCCAATTGTGTTTTATCTTGAAATGGTCACTTTTACTCACATTTTAGCACTGGTACAAAGATAAACTGTACTAGCAAACACATTTGGAGAAAATAATGGTTGTGGGCAAGGCTACCAGTCAAGCAATGCGTTTTCATACCAACCTTAGTACCTAACTGTGCAAATAGAGATCGCCAGCTTGTAGTCCTAAAAAACGGATATTAGTTACCTCAAGTTCATTCAGCCATTCCTATGGAGGAAATTAGGTTTTGGGATAAGCACCAAAAACAAGGTCTGAGGTTAACACAGGTTTAGGAGATCTTATACGTTTTCTGCTATAAGATAAGTCAGTTAACATAACCTCTATGAACTATGAAGCCTTTATGTGCTTGTTTTGATTACATAAATGCTTCAAAGTTATAAAAAAAAAAATACTTGAGCTGATGAAGATCATCTCAGAACAAAACATATAAGATCTCCTAAGCCTGTCATTACCACAGAGATTCTTTTATGTGTTTATCCCAAAAAACATGAATTTCCCCAAAGGCTCTGGCCGACGAGCCATGGGGGAGTTAGTGCTTACAAAAATCCGCCATTACTATTGCTCTCTATTACTAAAGAGTGCAAAGTCTGAGTCTAGGGAGTTGAAATGTTAACTGGGGGGGGGGTATACTGAACTGGTAATTAAGGCTTCCTGACCTCACTTCTCTATGACAAATAGATAAGACTAAGAAAAGACTGAAGAGGTAGATATAAGTGTCTGAACACCATGAAAGTAGGACCTTGCTTCTTTGAGAAAAATAAATTTCCACACCATCATAACCCTACTATCACAATTTGTTAATGAAGTTTGGTGACAGTCTGACTAGTACAACAGTTAGGCTAACGCTATTCACAGGAAACATAGCCAGAACACCAACAAGAGAAACCAAGTAGTTGTGTTGCTTACCCTGACAGAGAGGCCATGGCCCAAAGCACTTAAACATTGGAAAGGGGATTCAGTGAAACTCCATGGGGTTCAGAAGTGTTGTCATACTCTGCCGGCCTGCTCTCTGGTAGTACTCCTTTAATGATGACAGGCGTTGTCAAAACTGGGTTTCCTGATCTACAGCATCGACATTACAGTATTTCCTTGGAGTAGAGATACATTTGACTCAGGGAGGGGAGGTTACTGTTCGTTCACGGAAGATACCACCCTGCTGAACAGCGGGTGCGCTAAAGGCAGGGGACAATAGGTGAAGTTGAGAGGAGGCTCTGTGTGTGTGTGATGGGGGGTTGCACGCATGAGTGCACAATGTGCCATACACTCTCTGAGGTGTTTGAGATATTATAATTGGAACAAACTGTTGTACTGCCGCAAGGCAAAATAGTACTGACAGGAGCTTAAGAATCTTTGGAACAATGGTAATTAGGACATAATTTTCAAAGTGAACAAGAGACATTCTATCACTGTGCTAGGTCAAGTTCCCTTTACATCACAAAGCCTTCTCTAAACAAATGAATCTAAACAAGATCAGTACAGTAAAAAGACAATAAAAGGAATATGAATAGGCAGGAGAAAAACAGGCCTGGGCCTAAAATAATGGAACAATAAACTTGATGTCTCACACTTTAGAGAAGAAAAATAAGGAAAAGGTGTCTACAATAAAAAGAACAGCAACCTCTTCCGGAAAATGGAATAGTCCACCTAGTTCCATAAAAGGAGATGTTATTTTATGCCACTGAGCCTCTCCTCCTTGTGATGTCATGAGCCACTCTGAGGATGCCAGAGCCAACCAGAGCCTGTCTCCCCGTCAACAACCTCCCTCCCCCACTATGCCCTGGAGCACTGGGTAAACTAGCAGCAATTTCTTTAAAGGGACAGCGCCTGTTTTCTACTTGAGATGGAAACAGGGGAAGCCCTACTCAAGTCACTAAAGGCATTTCCCAGACAGATATTTTTCATCAGCAATATGATGACATAGCCTATTGCCCAGAAGTGGTATAGCCCAACTATTTGAATGGCTGTGGCAGAAACCAAAACCTAACTAAATAGCTGAATTGAACACCACTGGATGAGTAGTCTACCATACTAGATTTAAAGAATTGTCAATAGAGCAGTAAGCTAATTGAATGCAATGAGAGTTTAGGCCTATAGCCTACACCTAGTCCACTTTAGCCTGATCCCAGATCTGTTTGTGCTCTTGCCAACTCTATTGCTCATCGTCAAGTCAAGGCCCCATAAAAATACAATTCCTGGAACAGCATTTTGTTAGTGACGTTAGTGATGACAACAGCTGTGAGCAGCAGGATGTGTGCCAATCTCCATATGGAAACACTAACCCTAAATTGACTTTTATGACATGAGCAAATCCATTAAGACAGCTTGGGAAATATTATTTCAGATGCTTTAAATATATGAAAATTAAGGTGGACCGTCAGGAGTTTGGGGAGTCAATTGGCCTTTACATTCAGGGAATAAAATTAGGCCCAGTCTATATCAAATAACAGTTAGGGAAACAAAAGTAAGGTAACTTTTTTGCCCTTCAAAAAACCCCTTGCCTATGTGTCACATGGTCAAGCTCCTTCTCACTAACATAATGATAAAGGCTAGCCTAGTTCAGTCAAATATGCATAATGCAGTCTCAATTTAGCTGTAACTTCCTAGCATTAAATCATAATAGTAATTTGTTTTAGTATTAGGCCTAAGGCAAGGATAAGTTAGGATAGTGTACCCATTTTCTCTTTAAAACATGTTTTGAAGAAATGACAGGCTTAACACCAAACATGTTAGTTGGATGAACAAACTACGCAGGAGTCTTTACAAAACCTGTGTTTTATTGTTTAGGGAAATGACAAGAACCAACAGCTCAAACAAGCCTTATCTAGCCAGAGACAACATGGAAATTCCTGTATTATTCAGTAGGCGGTTTCCCTGTCCCATCAGACATAGACTCCATACTGACCAACCAGTTGAAGAGGCTATATTTGGAACACTTGCATATCTGTTGGACTTGAACTACAAATAGAAACCTAAATCAGGCTCACCAAGCCTAGTACCTCTATGGTATTTAGACAACATTAAAACAGACATTTTCACTCCTCTGCCAGCCTATAAACATCTAATTTATTGTTTTGCCAAATAAAAACAACAGGACAGTGTGATATTAGAACAAGGTTGTAGGCCACCTAGGCTATATGATGTAGGCCACCTAGGCTATATGATGTAGGCCAGGGCTCTCCAACCTTGTTCCTGGCGAGCTACTGTCGTGTAGGTTCACTCCAACCCCAATCTGGCACACCTGATTCTAATAACTAGCTGGTTGATAAAAACGGAACCAGGTTAGTTTCAACTGGGTTTGAAGCGAAAACCTAGAGGACAGCTCTCCAGGAAGAGGGTTGGAGACCCATGTTGTTGAAGGCTATGCGTTCAATAAAATAGCCTGCATGATATGCTGCCATACAAGATAATTGTATCCAGAGTCAAAAAAGAAACAAAGGCCGCAACAGGGGCTGGTGCGCAGCATATTTTTTTGCTTTGACCCAAGAGCCCTGAGGAAGCAACTGATGGCTTATTAGTTTCACCAAGAGCTTTCCCTAGGCGATGTAAGGGCCTTAAACTACCCTCCTATGACTACAGTATGCGGTATAAAACCAATTGACCAGGCTAGATTGTGTTAGCGAAATAAATACGAACACGTACAGAGATCTAGTCTGACTAAAAATAAACCGTGTACACAGCAGTGCGTCCAGGTGCTGGTTTTGGCAGGAACAACTAGTATTCAAAAACAAGTGTTTAACTACTAGTCTAGTTGGACTGCTTTAGAGACGGGGGTTTCATCAATCCTTGTTTGCAATAGCTTATTTCCAACCTGAAACCCACCATTTACAGCATTGTTAAAAATACATTTAAAAAAGGCTAAATTTATGGTAGACTAGTTTTTGCCATATTGGATGAATAAATTGTCCACTGCATTGTCTTGCAAGATGCAAATAACCACATTTAGGCTACATTCATTGCTTGTACATTTGTAAAAACAAAAACTGTACCAAGATTGCATAATCCTTGCATCACCACCAGCTGAAACAATAGCCTAAATATTTCTGTCATAACTCGGCTGTAAAACCACATTCTTGAGCAGTTGAACCTTGAGCAGTTGGCCTTGGAGGAAACAGTTTGGCTAGCTGAAGCCATAGAGCAACCTAAACAGGAAGTTGGGAAGACTTCACACAGAAGCATATGTCTGTACTGTAGCACTTATTATGCTTGCCAACAGAGGCCATGCCTCAGAGAAATTGGTAATTATGTAGCAACTACCAAGACTTGAGCTGCCCTTTCCTCACTGTAGCACCTAAAATGGAGTCCTAGACCCAGAAAGTCAACTGTGGATGGAGAAAAATACAGCTATTTAGCTCTGTTTAGTATTTTTTATTTAAAAAAAATGGGACATAAGGGAAGACAATGGTGTTCACACTAAAGAATTTCTAACATGCTTATTGTTACAGTAGTGCTCATGTAAAGGGCACCAACTTAACACTATCAAAAAAAAAATACTACTAAGGCTACCTATACTGAACAAAAATAAAAACAACATGTAAAGTGTTGTTCCCATGTTTCATGAACTGAAATAAAAGAAGCCAGAATTTTTCCATATGCACAAAAATATTATTTCTCTCAGAAATGTGTTTACATCCCTGTTAGTGAGCATTTCTTCTTTGACAAGATAATCTACCCACCTGACAGGTGTGGTATATCAAGAAGCTGAATAAACAGAATGATCATAGCACAGGTGCACCTTGTGCTGGGGACAATAAAATATCACTCTAAAATGTGCAGTTGTGTCACTCAACACAATGCCATAGATGTCTCAAGTTGACAGCATGCAATTGGCATGCTGACTGCAGGACTGTCCAACAGAGCTGATGCCAGAGAATGTAATGTTCTGATGAGTTTTTTATTGTTATTCTGTAATAAAGCCCTTTTGTGGGTAAAAACCTCATTCTGATTGGATGGGCCTGGCTCCCAAGTGGGTGGGCCCCTGCCTAGTTATGTGAAATCCATAGATTAGCGCCTCATTTATTTCAAATTGACTGATTTCCTTCTATGAAATGTAACTCAGTAAAATCTCAAATTGTGGAGGTAATATTTTTGTTCAGTATAAATAAACAAACACTTGACTACTATGGGATGCATCCCGTCAAACATTGGTCTGGTTTGATATAACATTTCAGAAAAACACCCTCAAAGACAATTAGTGTGTATCAACACCCATTGGTTAATTAAGGCATAGTGTTCTGAACCTGGGCAATTTCAGATTTCCTTCTGGCTGCGGTTCTTTTTTTACAGGCCAAAATAAGTAGGCTAATGATGAGTGCTAGGTCTTTTGTGCCTAGGTTGCAACAACAGAGTCAAAGCATTGGCATCATTAGATGTTGCAAACCAGGGGTTTCAAACTTTTCTTGCCCAGAGAATCCCGCCCAGGCAAACCAGTGACTCCGGGACCCACATCATATTTTAGCAACAAAGGTGAATGGTAAAGGTAAATAAGAAATCAACATTTTAAAATAAATAGATTTGGTAGACAGTTTCATTAGTTTGACCACCCCACAGTTCATTGGAAGAGGAAGTGTAAATTCTAAGTCTAGCAGCTAGAAAGGCATCTTGGTGGTATAATTTAAGCTAATTTCCAGAAATGTCACAGTTTAGCATGGAGCTAAGAAATTTGAGGGTTTCAAAATATCCTGCAATTCTATGTACCTTTCCATGGCTAATACTCTATTCCTCTGCTCAAACATAAAAATGGCATGTGTTCTGAACGCCCGGTTTTCTGAATTTTCTATTCTCCCGACTGTCTAGCTTTTGTTTGATTGTTAGATCTGAAAAATTGGTTTATTTTATATATATTATATATATATCTTTCTGTTTGCTTTTCATCTGGTTTTGGTCGTTTAAATTGACAAATTGTTCTTTCATAGGCCTCCCGGGTGGCGCAGTGGTTAAGGGCGCTGTACTGCAGCGCCAGCTGTGCCATCAGAGTCCCTGGGTTCGCGCCCAGGCTCGTGGGGCGAAGCACAATTGGCCTAGCGTCGCCCGGGTTAGGGAGGGCTTGGTCGGTAGGGGTGTCCTTGTCTCATCGCGCACCAGCGACTCCTGTGGCGGGCTGGGCACAGTGTACGCTAACCAAGGTGGCCAGGTGCACGGTGCTTCCTCCGGCGCATTGGTGTGGCTGGCTTCCGGGTTGGATGTGCGCTGTGTTAAGAAGCAGTGCGTTTGGGTTGTGTATCGGAGGACGCATGACTGTCAACCTTCGTCTCTCCCGAGCCCGTACGGGAGTTGTAGCGATGAGACAAGATAGTAGCTACTACAACAATTGGATACCACGAAATTGGGGAGAAAAAGGGGTAAAATTCAAAAAAATAAAAAATAATTGTTCTTCTATGTTGTTTTAGGTCTCTCGTTGTGATGCGTGTTTTGTCCTATATTTTTAATCCCAGCCCCGCAAAAGGCCTTTTGGTAGGCCGTCATTGTAAATAAGAATTTGTTCTTAACTGACTTGGGTTCATTAAAATAAAACAAAGACAGAATACAGATGTATTTATTTTTTAAATATTTTTTTTTTTAAATCTCCAATGGCTAATTTCCTCCATATTAAAAAGGGATAGTTAGAGTGACAATGAAACCATTTATCTAATTCCCCAGTCGAATGTACAGGAACAGAAAGTATGCACACTGTTCCCGAAGACTTCCAGTCATTGCGCTAACGCTAGTTAGCATTCGCTCGTGAAACTACCAACAACTTCCTTCATACTGGGCACAGCAACACAAAAACATGGTATCCACGAAGGTATAGAATAATTATTAAAATACATTTAAACCCCCCCCCAAAAAAAAAAAATAATAATAATAATTAGAATAAATAATTCAGGGACCCACTGTAGTACCTCCGCGGACCCCAGTTTGAAAACCCCTGTAGTAAACAGTCGCCCCAATTTTTTAAGACGCTAGCTAGCTTGCTACAGTACCCATGTATTTCGGATACATTACTGTCAATTTTGTTATTTTGTTTAAAAAAAAAATCACATGTTCTACGACTTCCAAATACGCACCTGTGATTGTGTTCATTATGACCAGAGATTTTGGCAGATGTCTGAGACTACTCATGATACAGGTAGCCAGCTAGTTAGCCACCCAAGCTTCCATGCTAACTGACCTATCAGCTAACTTTTCCACTAAGCCAAGGTCGGCAAACGACTTAATTCTGTCAACTAACGTTAATTTAATAGCAAATTGTCGACGGTACGGAAACTTTCAATGGGGTGTCACCATGGATAGCTAGCTAGTTAGGCAATGCTAGCTAACGTACAATGTTAACTAGTTATTCCGTTGCCAACTAGTCTACCACTTGCTCGATATTACTGGCCATCTATCTTTAATATTCACGCGATAAATAGCTAAATTACAATGTACAGGAATTGTTACCATAACCGCTAACTAGTAACTACATAACAATAAAGATTTTAGTTAACATTTTGTTTAATCCACTTACCTCTTCTCTTCTTTTTAGGCCCAAACCATTCTAGCTATTGGAAAGCCCTTTCTCTTTGTCTTTTCCACTTTCCAGTTTAAAAAAAAAAATGGACCCGACAAAAATGTTACAATAATAGTTAAAATACTTCAAACATGAAAAGACTACATCCTCTCTATCAAGTATAGCTGTGACAGCAGAAAACTATTCGTCATTATTTTCTCTATCCATTTTTACAACAAGGCTAGCTAGGCAGAGATGAGTGGATGCATGCAAGAAAGCAGCTGTGATGACTTCGGTTCCCTAAACTTGATCACGTGATCACGGCGTATTCGTAAGGTTCCGATCATGAATCCTACAGTATCTTGGAAAGTAATATTTTGTTGTGTATTTAAATACATAAATTAGACATTTTGCAATAGTTGTTAAAATGAACTTATTCTGAATGCATTCAAGGAATTTCATAATTTGACCCAGGTCATAAACTTCATTATGTTGAAGCCTGTTTTTCCTGACCTTTTGGCCCCCACTGCTGATAAATTGACTTGAATGGGGACTCTGGTTCTATTCCTATTCATTTAATCCTCTCCAATAGGCAAAATACAGATAGAAAACCTTTGGAAAACTGGGCCCGGGTTTGCACGATCAGGACTCAAACACAGGACACAGATTAAGTAGCTTTGCCCAGGTCCCTGCGACCGACACCTTATAGCACTGTAGCCATTTTATTGAGGTCCGACCCCCTTGAAAAAGGTTGCAAGTTATTGTGCTAAGGCTGCAATATACAGTGCAGTCGGGAAGTATTCAGACCCATTGACTTTTTCCACATTGTTACATTAGTTCCCCACCATCAATCTACACACAATACCCCATAATGACAAATACATTTATAAAATAAATCAGGTTTTTAGAATTATATATATTTTTTAAAGAACAAAACATTTACCTAAGTATTCAGACCCTTTACTCAGTACTTTGTTGAATTCCCTTTGACAGCAATTACAGCCTCTAGTCTTCTTGGGTATGACGCTACAAGCTTGGCACACCTGTATTTGAGGAGTTTCTCCCTGTTCTCTACAGATCCTCTCAATCTCTGTCAGGTTGGTTGGGGAGCATCTCTCCAGAGATGTTCTATCGGGTTCAAGTCCAGGCTCTGGCTGGGCCACTCAAGGACATTGAGACTTTCCCCAAAGCCACTCCTAAATCGTCTTGGCTGTGTGCTTAGGGTCATTGTCCTGTTGGAAGGTGAACCGTCACCCCAGTCTGAGGTCCTGAGCAGGTTTTCATCAAGGATCTTTGCTCTGTTCTTTGCTCTGTACATCTTTCCCTCGAGCTGGACTAGTCTCTCAGTCCCTGCCGCTGAAAAATCTCCCCACAGCATGATGCTGCCACCACCGTGCTTCACCGTAAGGATGGTGCCAGGTTTCTTCCAGACGTGATGCTTGGCATTCAGGCCAAAGAGTTCAATATTGTTTCTCATGGTCTGAGTCCTTTAGGTGCCTTGGAAAACTCCAAGCGGGCAGTCATGTGCTTTTTACTGTTGAGTGCCTTCCGTCTGGCCATTCTACCAAAAAGGCATGTGGGTGGAGTGTTGCAGAGATGGTTGTCCTTCTGGAAGTTTCTCCCATCGCCACAGCGGATCTCTGTCAGAGTGACCGTCGGGTTCTTGGTCACCTCCCTGACCAAGGCCTTTCTCCCCCAATTGCTCAGTTTGGCCAGGCGGCCAGCTCTAGGAAGTCTTGGTGGTTCCAAAATTCTTCCATTTAAGAATAATGGAGGTAATGTTTTCTTTGGGACCATCAATTCTGCAGAATTGCTTTGGCACACTTCCCCAGATCTGTGCCTCGACACAATCCTGTCTCGGAGCTCTACGGACAAGTCTAGGACCGAAAAGCTCCATAACAGCTTTTAGTTTATTTGGTAAATATTTCCTTAACTCTTCTTGAACTGTACTGTTGGTTAAGGGCTTGTAAGTAAGCGTTTCACAGTAAGGTCTACACTTGTTGTATTCGGCACATGTGCCAAATAAAGTTTGATTTGACTTGCTTCAACCTCATGGCTTGGTTTTTGCTCTGACATGCACTGTCAACTGTGGGAACTTATATAGACAGGTGTGTGCCTTTCCAAATCATGTCCAATCAAGTGAGTTTACCAAAGGTGGAGTCCAATCAAGTGGAGTCCAATCAAGTTGTGAAACAGCTCAAGGATGATCAATGGAAACAGGCATGCACCTGAGCTCAATTTTGTAATTATGGGTTATTGTGTGTAGATTGATGGAAAACAATGATTTCATTAATTTTAGAATAAGGCTGTAACGTAACAAAATGTGGAGAAAGTAAAAGGGTCCGAATACTTTTCGAATGCGCTGTATTGTAGCGAATATGGCTTCAACTGGGACTTGAACTCAGGCCCATCGACTATCAACCCAACACCTTAGCAGTTACACCAAGAGATCCATTCTCTACCCTCTACACTACATGGCCCTTCCATCGGGAAGCACACCCCTAAAACACTTCTCTATCTCAAGTACAAAGCCCAGGCACACCTTCGATGGCCTCACAGTAGTTCCACCCCACTTGACACCAATGCATACAATTTGCTACACTGTCAAGGTACTCAAGTGCTATAATGGTTGACTTTGTTCCATCTGGACAGAAAGAAAATACAAAAAACACCAACAGGTAAATACACTTGCAACTGACTTTTTATTTTTAAATTATTCAATGCTGTGACACTAGGTAAAAAAAAAAGTTTAAAGCATGACCAACTTACGGGTGGCAGGCATACATTGGCATGATCACAATTGGGCTGTGCCTAACAAAACAGAGACCATACAAATGTCCTTAAAATGGCAGTTGATAAACAGTCAACAACAACATATCAAAAGAATGCCAAAATCAATAACACGCTTCACAAAATAACCAAAGCCAAGCTATACTGGGCTGGTAATGTTTCTGGAATCGTACTAGAAAGAATGTGAAAAGAAAAATGAATGGGTAAATGTGTCTACAGCTGCAGCAGCAGCCCCCCCCCCCAAAAAAGTATTTGTTACATATCTTTCAGTAGCAAAAGTCAAAAGTCATAACAGTAGATACATAGCTGTACATGTATGGAGTCACTCAAAAACATTAGTAGAAAGTAAGGAACTACAACATGTAAGAAGCACATACATTTCTCAATTTTAATCTAGATACATTTCCTAACTTGTTATGAGACATGACCACACCTTTCCACTGACTTTACAGGGGGGTTAATGCAGGGGAGAGAACACATTCTGACAAATGCCTCACTGCTTGTTGATTACAATTTACACCATATCATTTTTAAGACAGCTCCTTAACAGCTAAAGGGTCAGAGTTTAGCTCAGGTTAATGCCATGGTGGAACACAATACAGCTCAGCCTTCATTTCTTCTTCTTTTTCTTCTTGGGAGGACCTTGATCCGAGTCGCTACCTTTAGATGAATCGGAACCCGAGCTGCTTGAGCTGCTAGAGGAAGAGGAGCTAGAACTGTCATCACTGTCGTCCGACGAAGAGCTTGAGGAGTCACTACTGTCAGACGATGAGTCACTGGAAGAGCTGTCAGAATCACTGCTGCTACTACCACTTGAATCCTTTGACCTGAAAGCAAGTAACACAACATACAAAACCATTGCATAAGCAGAATAGTGAGTACATTGCAGAAGGCATAGTGCAAGCAATGTCAGGCACAGCCTAGATCTCTATTGCATATAATAATAAAAATTACGGCGCTCTACCCATTTAAGTTATATCTGCAACCATCAATGTTAGAACCATTTTATGGGGTTAGAGCTGAAAAGTAACCTGTGACAGTTACCTTTTCTTCTTAATTTTTTTCTCACTGGAGTCCTCCTTTCCTGGTCTGAATACAGATGAAAATAGTAACATGTCATGGCTGAGAAAATTCCAAAGATTATTCAAAACCAACCAGGGGAAATGAAAAGTGAAAAGGAACTTTACAGAGGATATGGCCTCCCATTGACAAGTTCTACTGTAACACCTCTTGATGGCAGTGCTAGACAATTATGAGGTTGGATTAGTGCTAGCCTCAAACCGATTACCACTGTATCCATGCAGCGAACCATTCCTGTATGCTTCCGAGAACAGGGTGTCTTGCGAGGCTATTGCAGTACATGGTATGGTACCCCCCCCCCCCCCCCCCCCCCCAGCATCATCATCCTCCGCACCTCCCTCTATTGGTCACGAGTCCCAGGTGACTCTCCAGTGTTTAAAACATCTTCAGAACAACAACAAAAAGTTACCCACTGTCAAGCTGACTTCGCTATACAGCGCTCATCCAAAACAAATAAAATACTTCATGGTTGACCTACCCTGTGGTATTGACCTGTTTATTTTCATTTTCTTTCAGTTTCTTTTTCATTTCTGTCGTCCTTGATGGCCTGTGAAGGTATTTTCGTTTACCAATGCACTCATATGTCCAGTGTCCAAACTCCAAACATTTCTGACACCGAACATGTTGTTTATTTGCTTCCCTGTATGAAAATCAAATTTCGTACAGTTTAGCAGATGTTGTACCAGGTGCGGCGAATTGCTTTTTTAACTCACTCCTAACAATGCAGTAAAATGTCAAACAGTACACACTAATCAAGCAATTTAAATATGAAATCAAGAAATGTCCGAACAAATCCAATTTAAAAACCAAAAACAAATAGCACTGTAACAGTAATCTAAATTCAATCTATATGTTTTACACCGGATGAATTTACACAAGATATAATAAGAATGGTATGTACCAACAGTAGATTTATTAGTGAGCTATGTCAAGAATCCAGTGTATAAATATGTGCGCATAAACAGTGTAACTAAAATGCAATGTACAGTAGTAGAAATATTAGAAAGAGCCATGTTGAGAATACATTATTTAAATAAAGAGTACAGAACCCCATGGCAAAATGGATAGAATTGCAGGAAATGTTAGTGCCACTGAATTAATTTAAAATATTGATGGGAGACTCTTACGGAGTGTAAATGTTTTTTAGGCTGGATCATGTTGTTGTACGTTTTAATTATGTAAATGTATTGATTGTTGCCGCTTTCTTGGCCAGGTCTCCCTTGAAAAAGAGATTGTGTCTCAATGGGCTTTTCCTGGTTAAATAAATAAATTGAACGGGGGGTGGGGGGACATTGACATGAGTATAAATTATCAATACTGAAATAGCTGGATAATGCCAGCTGTTTCTTGGGCAAATGGTTACCGTGGTACTATTAAGTGCACATGATACTTTTCCGGAATAGTGTAACCTCCCTGACTGGATCTGAGTGTCCACGGCCTGTTAAGAAATGTTGAGACCAATGTGGCACTAGTAGTTGCTAGCTCAAGAACTGTGCCTGTTCCCCAGACACAGTGTTGCACTTCAGTAGTAACGTAAAGTTAGCTAGCGCTAGCTAACTTATGTAGGGGCTATAAAACATGCATACAGGAGGAAATGCATGCTTGTTAGACAAATGTATACTATATGAAATGTAACTATTTTGTTAACTTGGTACATCATTATTGCCTACATAATCTCAAACAAATGAAAAAAATGTTGTAGCCAAGTAACGTTAGCTAGAGAGCGTTATAAGTCAGGCCAGTATTGTTAGCTAGCTATTCGGAACTCAGTCTTAACATGGCGATCTCTAAATACTCTGAATCGAGTAAGTATACCAAAATACCTTAGCATGTTAGCAATAACCAAACTTACGCTTGCCGACGAGCAATAACTCTGTGCATGGGCGTCGCCATATTGCAATTTATCCAAAGATAACTAACCCAAGACAGACCACAGCCTGTCGTTTCCAATGGGAGCAAATGAATCATAGTGGGCAGAACAGGCAAGTTTGAAGGGCAGAGGCAAGCACGAGCTAGTGAGATCCTATTGGCGCGCTCTAGCATGTATTTGCATATTTCCAGTAGCGAACGCCTATTCTGTGAAGTACGCGTGTGCAATAACTCAATTCGACCTTGCGCTCCAAAACAACGCAACTTTGGTAAATGGTAATGTCTACAAAACTTAGTCCACCATGTTCGTAACACGATTATAGTTTTGGGAAAAGAAAACTGTATTGAGATCAAATGTTTCATCAATGAGAAAATGTGAAGAATGTCGACCAAAATCCATCTCTCTCCTTCTTCTCCCATTGGGCTTCCTTTTATCACCATATTTGTCGGTGAGTGGAAATGCCAACCGGATGCTTCAGATTTATACATCCGGCAAAAATCTGGCTCATTGTTCATATATCAGCGGCTGAGCTACTTCATTTTCTTCAGTGGGGTTTAAACAGTGGTTGGCATCCAATATTAACGTTGCATTACCGCCACCAACAGGACTGGAGTATAAATCATTATACTTTTTGATACAAAAAATACCTTTTCATCTAATCCTACTGTCATCACAAACCCACCACCCCATTCTACTATTTGACCCTATCTAATCTTACACCAGGCCAATGGCCTGGGAGGATGTAGCCCAATATTGGACTAAAGAAGCCTAACCTTACTCATTAGTACAAGGACCTTCAATGTTCTGTTCAAAGGGTGAATTGGCTCAGGAAGCAAAAACAGCCAAATAATACATCTAAACGTGAATTTATTCTCAATTGCGGTACGGTTCTAAATCCCTCAACTTTCATATCACATAAAAAAGTATCATATTCCTCTACTTTCATATCACAAGGCAGTTAACCCACTGTTCCTAGGTCGTCATTGAACATAAGAATTTGTTCTTAACGGACTTGCCTAGTTAAATAAAGATCAAATATATACTTTTTTTGAAACACCAAAATAACTTCACAAATGCAAAATTCACACTTACTGTACGGTGTTTTAACACAGTTGCAGCCACAGTATTTTTCAGTGACAACACGTTTGTGGCGTCTATCTTCCATTGCCACACAGGTGTTTGGAGACATAGATAGCTATTTAGCACAGGGAGCCCAAAAGAAAACAAGAGCTGTACAGGAAATATGCCCTGTGGGGACCCTAACCCTATGAACGTGTCTATCAATTCAACCTTTTGTTTTTGAAAGGCTGCGGTGCGTTCTGTGTACCTACCGCATGCGCTCAATATTTTCAATTTATGCGTTGCTGTATAGTGTGGTGGTACAAGCGGAAGACTGTAACTACCAATTGGATAGTACGAAATTGGGGAGATTTTTTTTTATTATATATATATATATATATATATATATATATATATATATAAAAACTGAGAATAATAAATAAATATTAATTTAAATATTTTAGCTAGTTGAAAAGCAAAGCACATATTAATAATATTCATAAAAAATATATTATGAAGTACAAATTACAAGTGCATAACTCTATCGTAATTTTCCAAGAGAGAAAACTTGTTGGAAAAACAATTTGTATCATTATTTTATTGCAATGTGATCATAAACCATTTTCAATATTTGATTGACAATAAAGAAAATCCTCATGTTGGTCACATTACTGCTGATTAATGTGAGCTAGTCATATTGCGTGCCCTTTGCAGTTCCAAAACAATCCAAAGGGTGGCAGTTTAGACCACAAATTAATGTTTCGCATGAAATAATGTTCTAGTTACCTGCACTAGAACAGGGTTGGGATTTTAGGTTTCCATTTTTTGGATTATGTTGGAACTGCGTGATCTCACATTAGCAGTAGGCTTGTATTTTTACTGTAGGTGGAGGGGGGCAGATCATTTTTGCAGATATGTACAAACGCAGGCACCAAACACACTTGGAAATTGATTAAATTATTTTATTATATTTGTGGTAATAAATCACAGATTCCAAGGTCAATTAGCTACAGGACAATAATTCTACCTATTTAATTACACAAAAACACCTCCTCCAACCCCCCTGTAGTAACAACACTTCCAACTAAATAGTAACAATGTTTGCGAGTTATATTACACAGTACTAGGATTTTAGGCTCCTGAGTGGCGCAGCAGTCTAAGGCACTGCATCACAGCGCTAGAGGCGTCACTACAGACCCTGGTTCAATCACGGGCTGTATCACAACCGGTTGCGATTGGGAGTCCCATTAGGTGGCGCACAATTGGGCCAGTGTCGTTCGGGTTAGGGGAGGGACAGTGACAGTGACAGAAACATATCAGGGTCTAACAGTTTATACACACAGGACATGTCAGAAGTGGCATCTTTCTTTTTTTGAGAGGTAATGTTTAGCAAGAACTACTTCTTCTGGCTGGAGAGGAATATGACATGTTTGTCTTGTGTGGGCCTCCCCTCGCCTGTGTTCTCTATGTCCTGTCTGCTTCTCTCTCTTCCTTGCTGTCTGAAGTTCTGCTTTCCTGAATCTCCTATATCATTACAGAGATGGCATAGTATCACTGCCGTAGCAATATGGAGGATTCTGAACAGACAAAAACACACAGAAGCAATATGCACGTACACACACACGCAACATGTCCATATTACCTCAACTAACCGGTGCCCCCGCACATTGACTCTGTACCGGTACCCCCCTGTATATAGTCTCGCTATTGTTATTTTACTGCTGCTCTTTAATTACTCGTTACTTTTATTTCTTATTCTTATCTGTACTTTTTTTAAACTGCATTCACTGTATTCGGCACATGTGATTAATAACATTTGATTTGAGCAACAGGCAAATAATGTTTACCTGAATTGAGCTAAAGGTCAAATCTGGGAAATTTCTGTTCCTTAATCAAATTAAATCAAATGTATTTATTAAGCCCTTCTTACATCAGCTGATGTCACAAAGTGCTGTACAGAAACCCAGCCTAAAACCCCAAACAGCAAGCAATGCAGGTGTAGAAGCACGGTGGCTAGGAAAAACTTCCTAGAAAGGCCAGAACCTAGGAAGAAACCTAGACAGGAACCAGGCTATGAGGGGTGGCCAGTCCTCTTCTGGCTGTGCCGGGTGGAGATTATAGCAGAACATGGCCAAGATGTTCAAATGTTCATAGATGACCAGCAGGGTCAAATAATAATAACCACAGTGGTTGTTGAGGGTGCAACAGGTCAGCACAACAGGAGTCAATGTCAGTTGGCTTATAATAGCCGATCATTCAGAGTATCTCTCCCGCTCCTGCTGTCTCTAGAGAGTTGAAAACAGCAGGTCTGGGACAGGTAGCACTTCCAGGGAACAGGTCAGGGTTCCATAGCTGCAGGCAGAACAGTTGAAACTGGAGCAGCAGCACAGCCAGGTGGACTGGGGACAGCAAGGAGTCATCAGGCCAGGTAGTCCTGAGGCATGATCCTAGGGCTCAGGTCCTCCTCCGAGAGAGAGAAAGAAAGACAGAGAGAAAGAAAGAGGGAAAGAGGGAAAAAGAGAGAAAGAGAATTAGAGAGAGAATACTTAAATTCACACAGATCATCGGATAAGACAGGAGAAATACTCCAGATATAAGACTGACCCTAGCCCCCCAGACACATAAACTACTACAGCATAAATACTGGAGGCTGAGACAGGAGGGGTCGGGAGACACTGGCCCCGTCCGACGATACCCCCAAACAGGCCCTGTCCTTAATGATATTAGCAGTTCACTCAATATTAAGCCTGATTAACACAAAACTGTCTTACCCTTCACTAACAACAATATCCATGTTCTCTCTGTTGCTTTAGCAACTAAATCGACATGGGTTCAACCATGGGGCAAAACAAATGAGGTTGGTTTAGATAGTTGACAACATGTAACTAACTATATTTCATCTCCTATGTTTATTGCAAACAAATACATTTGCACAATGACCACTTGTCTCAAATACATAATTACAGTTGTTGGTTAGCTAGCACATTTTAGCCATATTTACATTGACATGTAATCAGTCAAAACAAGACATGGTATCAATAACGATGACACATGCTGAAATGAGCCATTTACATTCCTTACATGGCAGTTAATCATTCTTGCTAGCAACCTGGCAATCCAGAATCACAACAGGCTGACTTCTGCCCCATGGAAGCGAGCACATAATTTCCGTGATGTTGTCAGCCAACCCATATATGTAGCTAGATGCTAAATAATTGTATTGTAAACACACACACACACAAAAAAACGATTAACTTACTCTAACATATTTGGACGGTGACGTTACTTGATTAGACAGTAATTGGTTAGTTAGTGATACTTGTGGGTGGAGAACATAGTTCAGTTTCTAGATAGCTTATAAATTATTGTCAAAACCCTGCTCATAATATGTACTAGGTAGCTAATGTTAACAGCAGTCCTAGCTAAACTGGGTAACGTTAGTCCCTAACGTTAGTTAGTTTAGCGTTATCTGTCAGTGCAGTTCTTGAGTCAACATGTTGAAACGTAAGTTACTCGAATCTGGCAATTTAAGTTTCTCACGTTTGAGGGATTTATAAAATTGTAACAGTTAAATGAAAAAAAGAAAAATGATTTTTTCCCCCACCCCATTTACATTGTTAATATAATATCTGGCCAAGAGAATAATAATGTTAATAAAATAGTTAGGATTGGAATTACAACTATAAGTATAATGCCATTTAATATCATCAGAGGTAAACATAGGTAATTCTGGAGATTTTATACACAACAATCCATTAATTTCAATCCATAATTTACTAGAATGGCAGCATTAAAAACATATGCTCTAAAGATTCTGAATCAGAGGAACAAAAAACCCAAGGTATTTTGTCAAAATTGAATCTTTTGTGCAATAAATCATTAACAGGGTAGATGGAAGAAAATATTTTAAAATGTGTTTCTTTAACTTTAGGTGTAACTGGACATTTATTCGTTATTCAAAATCATTCGTGGCTGAGAGACAAAATCATTCGTGGCTGAGACAAAATCATTCGCAAAAGCCACGGTCTGGTGACGTCAATGACTCCCACCACACCTATTTTCTAGTGACGTTACGTTTGATACCGGACCTCCGATGCTTTCGTCGAAATCGCTCAACCGTTTACTTCAAAGCAGTGTGCAGATGCATTTATCGCTTTATCAGAAGCACGTGATCAATGACGTCCGGCGATTCGTTTCATCGGACAACCACCTGATTGGTATGGCATTGGGCTCGTTTGCGTGGTAAGGCGAAAACAACAGACAAGACAAAAGGCGAGGAGTGAAATTGGGGGAGGTGCTTCTTTGACAGCCGGACACTGATGGGGGTTTTCCAACAGCAAGGCTCAGTGGAAAATAGCTGTGTTGCCATTGTTTATACATTTTGTCTTTATTATGTAGAAATAAGCATGTCTCCAACCCCCATATCACACACTGAAATATGTACAATATTGTACAATCAATTGGTGAGAGAGAGACTCATATCACATTACGTTGTACATATCCATTGTAGAACTGCGTCAAAGTTGGTTCCTGTTTCAGGCACTTCTTTGGTCACGTTCTTGTGGGTCAAAACAAAAACACCATGATTGGTTGACAATAGAGCCTCCCACAATACAGGTGATGGCTGCAGGATGAAGTTGGTGAAGAGCAACTCCATGACCTTTGATCAAACTTCATGTGGTCGACATGTAGACAGACGCAAGTCGGACCATTTTTATATAATATTGCAACACACTTTGAAAAGTGACAAGATGGCGTGTGGGACGTCATCTATAACAAAGATTATGGATATACTGACAAGACGTACATGTCTCTCCACCCTAACAATGGGAGTCATCCACAAAGCGACACGGCAGGCTGTCTAGCTCCCTCCTATCCTTTCTTAAGATTGGTGGATACATCTTATTGTAATTATTTTTGAATATTCAATAGTGGTTGTTGACGTCACACCTATTTAGGCGAGGTGCTGGCTAGCGGAGTAGAAAACGTGAAAATAAAAGAGAGCCGCACACTCTAGGAGCTCAGATGCAAACATTTAATTATCAACGTTTCGACAGTCAAAGCTGTCTTCATCAGGGTATAATCACAAACACTGCGGGATGACTCGTTTATGTAGTGTCAAAAGACACAGGTGTCTGTAATCATGGCCAAGAGTGGCCTAATATCATTGGTTAATTATCAAACAGCATACAAACAACAAATGGATAGCATACGATCATAAATTCATTTGACTACACAAGCTTATTAACAATTACAATGGCAAAGTCACAATAATGGCTTCAGATCAAAGTCTACGTTGAGACCGAAGGGCGCAAGGGTCTTTAAGTTAAAGATCCAGGCAGCCTCTCGTTTTAACAATAGATTATCAAGGTCACCCCCTCCTAGAGGTCACCCCCTCCTATGTTCGATGCCAATATAACGCAGAGACGAAATCGAGTGGCCTGCCTCCAAGAAAAACACTCAACAACTTAAGCATTATTAATCTTCTATCCGATCAAATAAACCTCACGTAGCAAATAAGCCATTCATTTTTTTGGTTGAACAAATTCAACACTCATTGACCTCCATACACAAGTCCTTGCTTGGTGTGCGAAACAACAAAAAAACGTGACATGCTGGAGTGTGTCAAAATAGATCTTCTGTTTCGTGCGTTAGGCAGGAATAGGAAGTTATAGGCAAAAAACTCACTAATTGTAACTCAGAGATTCCGAGCTGTCTTAAACACGGTATTGAATTGGGCTGCAGGCCCGTTGTTGGGAGAGCCCAGTATTGTTTGCTACAATTTGGATTTCAGGCGAAAGGATTTTCCGTCACTCAGCGCCCTTCATGACAGCGTTTGCGACCATTTTGCTGTCTTGCTTGTGTGTCTGAGTGGAGCTGACGTATAAATAAATATATACACAAAAATAAGCCACAATTGGCGAAAAGGGACAGAAGTGAGGGAGAGGCTGAAAGCTGTGGCTAGCGATCAATCGTTGATACAAACAAACAATGAAACTTAACTCGGTGTGTCCGCGGTTCGGCATGGCTGTGCTGTGACTGGGTGAGAGATAGTTATGGAGAAGAAAGTGAAGCAGGTATGGAGCATAGTAGTACAAATAAAGCGGCGAATAAGAAACATAAAATAAAAGGAGTAGGGGTTTGAAGGTGAGCGAGATGTCTATGGAGGCCGAAAAATACGTTTGAGGAGAGCAAACCGTTCCCAACGCTAGAGGCTGTTTGCCGGTAGAGAGGGCAAGATAAGTCGCAAGGGGAGCATGGAGGTGAGTAGGAGGATAACGTGATTCTGAAGTTTAGGGAGAAAGGGGGAGTTGGGGCTATGAGTCCGATAAGGTTGACGGCTGTGATAAGAGTTGGTTGGGGAAGTTGTCAATGTTAAGATATTGGAGATTGTTGGTGTTCTGTAAGGACATGGAGCAGAGGGAAAAAACTTTCAGAGTGAAGCAAATAGGGAAGTGTAAGGTGGTGTTGAGCAGCTCGACTGATCAAACAGGGAAGCAGTGGATTAAAGGGGTGATAACAGGAGTGCCTGTGAGTGTTAGCACTAAAGAGGGAAGGGACAACTTGAGAGGAGTCATTCTAGTGAATGTTCAAAGATTGCAAGCAACAAGGGGTGGATTTAGAGTAGATAGCCCATCAATTCCGTTACACTGCAAGGACCAGGTACTTCCAAATAAAGTAACCATAGGATAAATTAGTTATTATGTGAGGGCTTACAGTGGGGCAAAAAAAGTATTTAGTCAGCCACCAATTGTGCAAGTTCTCCCACTTAAAAAGATGAGAGAGGCCTGTAATTTTCATCATAGGTACACTTCAACTATGACAGACAAAATGAGAAGAAAAAAAATCCAGAAAATCACATTGTAGGATTTTTAATGAATTTCAACCTGCTTCTAGCAGCTTACCCGGAATTGTTTTGGGCAACACTGCCCTGGACCAAACAGGCAGACACATAGGAAACATGTGCTTGACCCTACATAAAAAAAATATATACTCTCGATGTAGGAATAAGGAAAAATGTGCTAGACCCTACATAAAAAATATATTATCTCGATGTAGGAATATCGCAAAAATATGATCAATGTCTCATTCAAGAGAAGAAATCCTCATGAGTTATGACATCGGCCAGAATTGAAATATGACATGTATGATAGACGTTTTCGCGATCTAAAAGTCGTATACCAATTAACTTCCAGTGTAGTGACAGCGACTTTATCGCAGTACCACCTCATACCAGCCGGATTTCTGCCCGCTTGAACGTCAATAACTTAGATACACTTGAAACATGAATAAGGGAAACGATAGATCATCACTCAGAGATGCACAAAAACAATATAATTTTAAAAATTGGTGAATCTTCTCTATAAGTATATTTAAAAACAAATAATTTTAGACTTTTACTCAAGTACTATTTTACTGGGTGACGTTCACTTTTACTTAAGTCATTTTCTATTAAGGTATCTTTACTTTTACTCAAATATGAGAATATGGTACTTTTCCCACCACTGTTGGTTGCCCCGACCAACCTATCATCAAACTACAGTACTTGCTCTGAAGTTTGACTAGTTTGACAGTCAGACCTTTATTTTCTGAGTTCCCAGTTGTTTTGAATGCACTAAAGTTGGATGTCTGAGATTTCCGAGTTCCCAGTTGATTTGAAAGCGACATGAGAAGTCTTAAAGTCTCGATCAGGTTTTCCCAAACTCGGTCCTGGGGCCCATTGAGGAGATGGATATTTGTAAAGAAGAGTGAGGTCAGTTTCAGGACTTGAGTAAACAGGAGCTGTCTCAGGTTGATCTTAATTCAGATATAGAAACAGTGAATGATGGAATAAGAGAAGCAATAGTAGGGTCTGTAAGCATTGGTGTAAAGTACTTAAGTAAAAATACTTTCAAGTACTACTGAAGTAGTTTTTTTGTGGTATCTGTACTTTACTTTACTATTTATATTTTTGACAACTTCTACTTCACTTCATTCCTAAAGAAAATAATGTAATTTTCCTCCATACATTTTCCCTGACACCCAAAAGTATTAGTTACATTTTGACAGGAAAAGGGTCCAATTCACACACAAGAGAAGATCCTTGGTGATCCCTACTGCCTCTGATCTGGTGGACTCACTAAAGACAAATCCTTCGTTTGTAAATTATGTCTGATTGTTGGACTGTGCCCCTGGCTATCTGTCAATAAAAAACAAGAAAATTGTGCCGTCTGGTTTGCTTAATATAAGGAATTTGAAATGGTTTATACTTTTAATTTTGATACTTAAGTACATTTTAGCAATTCAATTTACTTTTGATACTTAAGTATATTTAAAACCAAAAACTTTTAGACTTTTACTCAACTAACATTTTACTGGGTGACTTTTACTTGAGTCATTCTCTGTTAAGGTATCTTTACTTTTACTCAAGTATGACAACTGAGTACTATTTCCACCTCTGGCCGCAAGGCAGGTGATTCCTATGGGTACAGAGTAACGCAGTTCGCTGGTGGACTGAAGAGTGTAGAGAAGCAGTATGAACAGGGCTTCCAAAATGTTGAAAAGGTCCCATAATTACCAGTACCTGATTCAGTATAAACAAGCACAAGCAGTAGTAAGAACGATCATTAGAACAGCTAAGACGGAGTATTGGTGCCAGTTCTGTGGAAACACAGGCAGGACCGCTTCTGTGGGAGAGGTATGGGGGAGGATTAAGAGGATGAGTGGGGTCTGCTGAAATTGGGATCTCCCTGTGCTGAAAAGTGGGGAAATTAATGCAGTGAGAGATATGGAGAAGGCAGAGAGAGATGTTAGCCCAGATATTTGTGAAGGTCCACAGCTCAAATACTTTGATAGAAAAGGGTCAGTGTGGGAGAGAGCTGGTCAGAGGAGAACATCCGGAAGTCCTGGATCAGAGAACGATGGTGGGGGATGCATTGAATGTCCCTTTTTCGTTGGCTGAGATGAAGAGCGCATTAGCTAAAGCTGAGGTAACATCTGGGAAGGATGAGATGTGTTACATCATGATGGCTCATCTCAGTGACACTGCAATAGGGAAAGTATTGGGCCGTTACAATAATCTCATGTATGTACATTTGTGGAAAGGATGATAACGGAAGACTGAAGTACTTTCTAGAGAGTAGAGGAATAATGTCACCAGATCAAAGTGGGTTCAGGAAAGGCAAGGGAACGATGGCTCCTCTACTGTGCCTTGACTTGTCATAAAGAAGACACAGGCAAATGAGAGTTGATGGTAGCTGTGTTATTTGATGTGGAAGAGGCTTATGACATGATGTGAAAGGAAGGCCTACTTATCAAGTTGGATAACATGGGGGTTGGAGGAAGGGGTTTAACTTGATAAAGGATTACATTTTTGGGCGATCAATGCAAGTGAGGTTGGGGAGCTATGATGTAGATAATGGTACCCCCTGCAGGGAAGTGTCATTAGTCCTTTGTTGTTCTCCATTATAATTGACGATGTATTCTTCCAGGTGAGACCTGATATTGGGAGGTCATTGTTTGCGGATGATAGGGCACTGTGGAAGAGACAGAGAAATATTACCCATAAAGCCAGAGTTCACGAAGCGATTAGTGAAGTTGAGTAGTGGTCCGTCAGGTGGGGCTTCAACTTTTCAGTTGAGAAAACATAGACAGTGTTTTTTTCTAGAAGGAAGGTTGGGGAGGAAATCTTATTGAAGTTGTATGGAAGGAATCTAGAGGAAGTGGGAGGGTTTAGGTTCCTGGGGTTCTGGTTTGACTCTCGAATGACATGGCTGTGTGCTTAGGGTCATTGTCCTCTTGAAAGGTGAACCTTTGCCCCAGTCTGAGGTCCTGAGCTCTCTGCAGCAGGTTTTCATCAAGGATCTGTCTGTACATTGCTCCGTTCATCTTTTCCTCAATCCTGACTAGGATTGTGTCCCAGTCCCTGACACTGAATAACACTCCCACAGCATGATGCTACCACCACCATGCTTCACCATGGAGATGGTGCCAGCTTTCCTCCAGACGTGACGCAATATTGGTTTCATCAGACACAGAGAATCTTGTTTCTCATGGTCTGAGAGTTCTTTAGGTGCATTTTGGCAACTTCCAAGCAGGCTGACGTGTGCCTTTTACTGAGGAGTGGCTTCCGTCTGGCCACTCTACCATAAAGGCCTGATTGGTGGAATGCTGCAGAGATGGTTGTCCTTCTGGAAGGTTTTCGCATCTCCACAGATTAATTCTGGAGCTCTGTCAGAGTGACCATCGGATTCTTGGTCACCTCCTTGACCAAGGTCCTTCTTCCCCAATTGCTCAATCTAGGTGGTTCCAAACTTCTTCAATTTAAGAATGATTGAGACCACTGCATTCTTGTGGACCTTCAATACTACAGAATGTTTTGGTACCCTTCCCCAGATCTGTGCCTTGACACAATCTTGTCTTGATGCTCTACAAACAATTTGTGCGACCTCATGACTTGGATTTTGCTCTGACATACACTGTCAACTGTGGGAACTTATATAGACAGGTGTGTGCCATTCCAAATCATGTCTAATCTTTCGAATTTACCACAGGTGGACTCCAATGAAGTTGTGGAAATATCTCAAGGATGATCCATGGAAACAGGATGCACCTGAGCTCAATTTCACATCTCATAAGCAAAGGGTCTGAATACTTACATAAATAAGATATTTCTGTTTTTTATGTTTTATAAATTTGCTAAAATATCTAAAAACCTGTTTTCGCTTTGTCATTATGTGGATAGATTGACTATTTTTTTCCACCCATTTTACAATACAGCTGTAATGTAACAAAATATGGAAAAAGTCAAAGGGTCTGAATACTTTCCGAATGCACGGTATATAGCGCTGTAAAGGTCATCACTAGATTATGGAAGTAATCAGCAGCTCAGACATCTTAAAAAAATATGTAATCCAGGCCCAAGCCCTAAGAATATGTTGTGGAGCACTCAGGACCTTCCCGGTGGTAGTGATGCAGGTAGCTTTGGGAGAGATGCCGTTAAAGTTAAGAACAGATGGCCGTGACATATTGAGTAATTCTACAAGGAGATAAGGTTACACATCCTACAGAAAAGGTACTCCTAGAGTACTGGGAAGATGAACGAAATCTGAATACAAGCCTTGGGTGGATAGGCAGTGGCATGGCCAGAGAGATGGGGTTGTTTGGGAGGGAGTTTAGCCCTCTGTGGTTCTTCCTGCTATCCCACCTTGGTTTCTCTATCAGCCACTGACAGATCTAGGGTTGCTTGATAGGGTAAGAGATGTTGAGGAAGGAGTAGATTCAGTTGCGAATATTTACAAACACAATACTATGCTTTCTTGAATATATTCACATATGGATCTAAGGACCCTAAAACAGGGAGGACAGGTGCAGCTTTTAGTGTTCCTGAGTTTAAGGTGGCAGTGACCAAAAGAGAAACAGATCATGTATCTGTTTACACAATGGAGTTGTTAGCAATACTATTGGCTGCACAATGGGTGGAGGAGGTGAGGCCAGACAGAGTAGTCATCTGCTCTGACTCCTGTGCAGCGCTGATGAGCTTAAATGCATTTGTGTCTCAGAGCAGACAGGATGTATTGTATGAGTTTTTGCAGTGTGTGTATACAGTCGTGGCCAAACATTTTGAGAATGACACAAATATTAATTTCCACAACGTTTGCTGCTTCAGTGTCTTTAGATATTTTTGTCAGATGTTACTATGGAATACTGAAGTATAATTACAAGCATTTCATAAGTGTCAAAGACTTGTATTGACAATTACATGAATTTGATGCAAAGAGTCAGGGCAATCCGCCCTGGCATACTGTGAATTAACTTCTGGGCCCATTCTTACATAATCAATGGTTGGAGTTTGTCAGAATTTGTGGGTTTTTGTTTGTCCACCCGCCTCTTGAGGATTGACCACAAGTTCTCAATGGGATTAAGGTCTGGGGAGTTTCCTGGCCATGGACCCAAAATATCTATGTTTTGTTCCACGAGCCACTTAGGTATCACTTTTGCCTTATGGCAAGGTGTTCCATCATGCTGGAAAATGCATTGTTCATCACCAAACTATTCCTGGATGGTTGGGAGAAGTTGCTCTCGGAGTATGTGTTGGTACCATTTTTTATTGTTCTTAGGCAAAATTGTGAGTGAGCCCACTCCCTAGGCTGAGAAGCAACCCCACACATGAATTGTCTCAGGATGCTTTACTGTTGGCATGACACAGGACTGATGGTAGCGTTCACCTTGTCTTCTCCGGACAAACTTTTTTTCCGGATGCCACAAACAATCAGAAAGGGATTAATCAGAGAAAATGACTTTACCCCAGTCCTCAGCAGTCCAATCTCTGTACCTTTTGCAGAATATCAGTCTGTCCCTGATGTTTTTCCTGGAGAGAAGTGGCTTCTTTGCTGCCCTTCTTGACACCAGGCCATCCTCCAAAAGTCTTTGCCTAACTGTGCGTGCAGATGCACTCACACCTGCCTGCTGCCATTCCTGAGCAAGCTCTGTACTGGTGGTGCCCCGATCCCGCAGCTGAATCAAATTTAGGAGACGGTCCTGGCGCTTGCTGGACTTTCTTGGGCACCCTGAAGCATTCTTCACAACAATTGAACCGCTCTCCTTGAAGTTCTTGATGATCCAATAAATGGTTGATTTAGGTGCAATCTTACTGGTAGCAATATCCTTGCCTGTGAAACCCTTTTGTGCAAAGCAATGATGACGGCACATGTTTCCTTGCAGATAACCATGTTTGACAGAGAAAGAACAATGACTCCAAGCACCACCCTCCTTTTGAAGCTTCCAGTCTGTTATTCGAACTCAATCAGCATGACAGAGTAATCTCCAGCCATGTCCTCATCAACACTCACACCTGTGTTTACAAGAGAATCACTGACATGATGTCAGCTGGTCCTTTTGTGGTAGGGCTGAAATGAAGTGGAAATGTTTTTTGGGGATTCAATTTACTTGCATGGCAAAGAGGGACTCTGCAATTAATTGCAATTAATCTGATCACTCTTCGTAACATTCTGGAGTATATGCAAATTGCCATCATACAACCTGAGGCAGCAGACTTTGTGAAAATTAATATTTATGTCATTCTCAAAACTTTTAGCCATGACTGTAGGGTGAAACAGATGGGGGTATGTGTGATGTTCCTCTGGGTACTAGCTCATATGGGAGTAGAGGAGAATGAGGATGTGGATGTCATCGCCAAGCAGGCTCTTAGACATCCTTATGTTGAGATGGAATTGTCAGTCAGTAAAGCAGAAGCCAAGGGGTTAATAAGAAATTGGTGAAAAACAAATGGCAAAAGTTGTGGAACAGGGAGAGAAAGGGAAGACACCTGTATAAGATCCTGGAAAAGGTGGGGGCAGGGAGGTCCTCAGGCCGAGAGAAGGGAGGAAAGTGTAGTCACAAGGCTGAGACTGGGACACACAAGGCTCAATAGTAGGGGGCGGCAGGGTAGCCTAGTGGTTAGAGCGTTGGACTAGTAACCGGAAGGTTGCGAGTTCAAACCCCCGAGCTGACATGGTACAAATCTGTCGTTCTGCCCCTGAACAGGCAGTTAACCCACTGTTCCCAGGCCGTCATTGAAAATAAGAATTTGTTCTTAACTGACTTGCCTGGTTAAATAAAGGTAAAAAAAAAAAAAAAAAAAAAAAAAATAGTACATTGAAATTGGTGGGGAAACATCCGACTGTGATCATTGTCAGAAGGAGATGGAGACAGTGGAACATGTTCTACCAGAGCACAAAGTCTAGGTCCAAAAGGCTTTTTAACAGCTTCTACCCCCAAGCCATAAGACTCATGAACAGCTAATCAAAGGGCTACCCAGACCCCTCTTCTACGCTGCTGCTACTCTCTGTTTATTATCTATAGTCACTTTAACTCTACCTACCTGTTCATATTACCTCAATTACCTTGACTAACCGGTGCCCCCGCATATTAACTCTGCACCAGTACCCCCTGTATATAGCTATTATATCACTATTATATCGTTATTGTTATTTTACTGCTGCTGTTTAATTATTTTCTACTTTTATTTTCTATGTATCTATTTTTTACTTAACGATTATTTTTTCTTAAAACTGCATTGTAAGCTTGTAAGCATTTCACTGTAAGATCTACACCTGCTGTATTCGGCGCATATGAGAAATACAATTTTATTTGTTTCTGTGCCAGAAATATGTGAGGGAAAGGGAGCGATTGTTATTAGATTTGAGGAGTAATGGGGTTGAAGAGCCAGGTAGGATTGAGACCTTCAATGTCTCTGGTCCACACTCCTGTCCAGTTGGAGGCGGTAATGCACCTTAAAGTTGGTTGCCAACCTCCATATAAAGCTGATAGAATAAGAAGGTCCTGGTTCAGAATGAAATCTTTCAAATAGAAAGGTTCAGAGCCAAATATCTATTGACAGAAAGGTCTAGAGCCATCGAGAACTATTCAATTCTCGCGATATTGCATTAAGATTCCGCGTGAACTCGCAAAACCACCTTGCATCTACCGGTGTGCACCACTACCACCAGAGTACTCCGTATTGTGCTGTGGATTATGAATTCAATTTGAATTTACACTTTTGATTTAACATTATCCACTGACTTTTATACGTCTTTCAAAATAATTCAAACACGTTTCTGTTTAAAAAAAAAAGAAGAGTTATCTACGTCTCCATTTCATACAGTAGTAGAATACAGGCAAGGTAGCGTGGAAGATGTCAGTGGTGGGAATTGATCTGGGCTTTCAAAGCTGCTATGTTGCTGTAGCTCGAGCCGGAGGAATTGAAACCGTGGCTAACGAATATAGCGACCGAAGTACACCGTAAGTAGAACATTTTAAAACTCGTTTCACTAGTCGAGATTTGCCATCCACTTGAAACAAATACATTTGGTTTGTGAGTGGCCAGTTTCTGCGGCCTTGACAACTAACGTTAGCTAGCCATTTGGCTAACAGTTGTGTGTGTGTGTGCAGGGTAACGTTACTAGCTACTGCACGTGATTTCCGCTGGATAGCGTTATTCATCCCGTTTTGTCGGCAATTGTAATTATCGTTATTATTATATGGTCTTATTTCACATGTGTATTTAACTAGATAATGGTTGCTGACTAGCAGTAAGTTATCATAAGGCGGGTGCCTACTATCATAGCTAACTAGCCAGTTAGCTAGCTCACCACTTACTGCGTTTAGTTAACACAGCCATAAAGTAATAAACCCCGCCCATTTCTACAAATTCTCTAACGAAAATCTAATTTTTAAATGTAACCTTAATACTAACCGTAACCACACTGCTAACCTTATGACTAACATTAAATGAAGACAAAAAAGCAAATGTTTGTTTTCAATAATGTTTACGATATAGCCATTTTTACTTTGTAGCTGGGGTAACTAGTGGAAACTGCTTACTGTAGTAGCTTGCTTGCTATGTATGATGACGTCCGTTAATCGCTGGTAGGAATATTCTAGCAATTTTGCAGAGCGTAAAGCTATGTCGCAAAGTATAATGAGATGTAATGATCCCAAATGTAGTAAAAATGTATTCTTATCCTTTCCATATTCGTTTATGGCACCACTGGCAACATTTTTAATTTACAGCTAGTGTTTTAGCTACATTAAATCATATTAAAATCTGTTCAAATGTACCCTCAGGAAGATTGACTTTAAAATTATTTTATGTTTTGACATTTTCGCATGTTTGAGAATGATATATATGGCATTTGTGAAAATTCTATGGACATGTAGTGAGAAAGCAGCCATGCGTTTTGGACAACTAATAGACACTGCACCAAATAAAACCACAAAAAAACATGTTGTGCAGACCAGTGCACCATAGCCAATCAGAGCTGCGGTAGGCCTACATGCAAATAAGCCATTTTCCACACCAGCCTGCCATCATTGACTTTGAACTGGACTGTATGTTTAGTAACAGTGCGACTTTAGAGCATTAGAACGAATTTGCCACAAAATACACCTGAATGGATTCCTGCAAATATGTAAATACCACAGGGGGAGTCCTACATTTGAGTACTTCAGTCCTATTGATCAAACAACCATGAAAAGGTAGGGTTAGTGGACTATGCATGTAAACAAGATCAACAACTAATGCCATCCAGAGCGAGATTATTTCAAATTTAACGAGGGAACTTTCGATAAACCCTCTCAAACTTGGACCTCAACATAGCCCTGATGGGGAATAGTAGCCTGCTCGTCCTTCTGCAGCTTGCCTGCCCATGTATGCTTGTCCCAACTTGCCTGTCTGCCCACCCATTTAATTGATGCCAAATACATAAGATCAACTAAGAGAGATGCTAACTGTAGATACATTGTTCAAGTTCAGCATAGCTAGCAAAGGAATTTACATATCTTGCTAGCTAACAAAATGCAACCAAAAAACAATATGAGGGGGAAAAGTCAATCCTTCACCCACTACTCCAATGACATGACATCCTCCTAGCTACCTAACATTATATTCTGTGGTTTTAGGTTGTTAAATAAATAGCTAGCTACATAAATAGATATGTCAACCCAGGGGTGTCAAACTCAATCAGTGCACAGGCTTTATTGGGGGAGGAAAAACAGCAAATTTGCAGACCAGACATATCCTATATTTGTTTTTATAAAAAAAAAATTAACTGTGACCCAAAGTGACTATTGTTTTATTTGAAAAAATATGGCTCATTATAATGTTCATTTATGTACATAGGATACTGTATATTGCAGTAGTGTCACTGTCACTGTGAAAGAAAATGTTCAGTTAGAATAGTTTCACATATGAGCCCTGTATCAGCAGGTATAATGAACAGATATGTATAGAGTACAAGGAACATGCGGTTTAATATATTATAGACCTGCTAGATCTACTGTCTCATTTATATTATGACATTTCACCTAGATCTACTGTCTCATATTATGACAGACCAGCTGTATTTACTGTCTCCATTTCACTTTGGCCATTGTTGTGGGCCTCCCCTCCCCTCAACAGCCTCAAATAGGCTATTTCACAAATAATATTTTATATTATAAATTTCAAACAACGGCATTAACATGAGAATAACTTACCAGTCCAAAACGATGTCCTCTCAGTTAAAAAAATATTCCCCCATTTAGGAATCGCTAAATGAATCGTCCTCAATCAATTTCTTCTAAAATTGTGTGTACATCTGTATATCTAGACTTAGATTTAGCTTTCCTTGACTTAGTTGCCATACTGATTGATATATAAACAGCTGAGTATGCGCTTTACAAAAACAACGCTGTGCGCAACATCCGTTGCTCCTTCCGGTATGAAACTTCAATGGCGAATGACCCTCTTTACGCCGGAGTTTACTACATGGGTTGGTCTTCCAACACAAACATTACATATTGCCGTTTACCTCAGCTCATTGGCTATCTACCCAGCTAGATTTCAAGACGATCAGTGGTCATTGGGTTAAAATACAGTCAATCAACGAAACAGCGGGCAAATCATTGGTGCACAATGATGTCGTTACTTGTTGTCTTCAAATGGTTTCTTTCAGTCAATACGTCCCACAAAATGACCCATCAGGTTTGGTTGTGTTAAACAAACCAGTTGATTGCAATGAAACCAAACATGACTGGAAAAGTCACGTTCTGTGTGTGTATTTACTTCGAGTGTGTCGTCAAAAACGGAATGAGACAGAATTCACTACACAAGCGGTTCACAAAATGTTTTGTGTTAGGCTATAAAAATGGATTTTATCAAACAATAGACCATTCATTGTGTAACAATGAGCATTGGGATTGCAAACAGAGGAAGATCATCAAAGGTAAACCATTTATTTTATTACAGTTTGATTTTGTTACGCCTGTGCTGGTTGAAATAGTTGTTTTTTATGGGGCTCTATCCTCAGATAATCACATCGTATTCTTTCGCAGTAAATCCTTTTTTAAATCTGACAACGCAGTTGGATTAGCAAGATTCTAGGCTTTCGAAACATGTGAGACACTTGTATTTTCGTGAATGTTTAATATGACTATTTATGTAGCGATCACCCTATGTTGTCGAATTTCATCCCGCTACCGGGTTCCGTGTGCAGAGAGGTTAACACACACGGACGCAGCGGTCTAAGGCACTGCATCTCAGTTGCAGTCCCTGGTTCGAATCCAGGCTGTATCTTATCCGACCGTGGTTGGGAGTCCCATAGAGCGGCGCACAATTGACTCAGTGTGGTCCAGGCCACCATTTGTTAATAAGATTTGTTTTTAACGGACTTGCCTAGTTAAAGGTTACTCACACACCACACTGACCAACAAGTTATTTTGTTGGCAGTTAAGTGTATCCCCATTACCTGCAAAACATAATCAAACCCTATTTCTTTCACTTACTGGCTGTGCTGTTTTGTTGTTAATTTGTTCAGTTATTTCATTCTGAACCAGGATTTCTATGGAATGCCGTTTGGGTCTTTACATGTTTATTTTTTATTTATTTCACCATAATTTAACCAGGTAGGCTAGTTGAGAACAAGTTCTCATTTGCAACTGCGACCTGGCCAAGATAAAGCAAAGCAGTTCGACACATACAACAACAGAGTTACACATGGAGTAAACAAACATACAGTCAATAATACAGTAGAAAAGGTCACAGTATGTGCAAATGAGGTAGGATAAGGGAGGTAAGGCAATAAATAGGCCATGGTGGTGAAGTAATTACAATATAGCAATTAAACACTGGAATGGTAGATGTGCAGAAGATGAATGTGCAGGTAGAGATACTGGGGTGCAAAGGAGCAAGACAGATAAATACAGTATGGGATGAGGGAGTTGGATGGGCTATTTACAGATGGGCTATGTACAGGTTCAGTGATCTGTAAACTAGAGGTCGACCAATTATGATTTTCAACACTGATGCCGATTTATTGGAGGACAAAAAAGACGATACTGATTAATCGGCCTATTTTTAACAAATATATAAACAAATAATAATATATATATATAATAATGACAATTACAAAAAATACTGAATGAACACTTATTTTAACTTAATATAATATATACATAAAATCAATTTAGCCTCAAATAAATAATGAAACATGTTCAATTTGGTTTAAATAATGCAAAAACAAAGTGTTGAAGAAAGTAAAAGTGCAATATGTGCCATGTAAGAAAGCTAACATTTAAGTTCCTTGCTCAGAACAGCTGGTGCCTACCATCGCTCAGTCAGACTGCTCTATCAAATCATAGACTTAATTTTAATATAATAACACACAAAAATACGAGCCTTAGGTCATATGGTCAAATCCGGAAACTATCATCTCAAAAACAAGATGTTTATTCTTTCAGTGAAATACAGAACCGTTTCGTATTTTATCTAACAGGTGGCATCAGTCTAAATATTCCTGTTACATTGCACAACCTTCAATGTTATGTCATCATTACATACAACTCTGGCAAATTAGTTTGCAATGAGCCAGGCGGCCCAAACTGTTGCATATACCCTGACTGCGTGCAATGAACGCAAGAGAAGTGACACAATTTCACCTAGTTAATATTGCCTGCTAACCTAGATTTCTTTTAGCTGAATATGCAGGTTTAAAAATATATACAGTCCTTTTTCGCGAATGCGCACTGCATCAATTATATGCAACGCGGGATACGCTAGATAAACTAGAAATATCATCAACCATGTGTAGTTATAACTAGTGATTTATGATTGATTAAGTTTAATGCTAGCTAGCAACTTACCTTTGCTTCTTACTGCATTCGCATAACAGGCGGGCTCCTCGTGAGGCATTGGACTAGTTAACCGTAAGGTTGCAAGATTGAATCCCTGAGCTGACAAGGTAAAAATCTGTCGTTCTGCCCCTGAGCGAGGCAGTTAACCCACCGTTCCTAGGCCGTCATTGAAAATAAGAACGTGTTCTTAACTGACTTGCCCAGTTAAATAAAGATTAAATAAAGGCGTTTAAAAAAAAATCGGCATCCAAAATTACAGATTTCCGATTGTTATGACAACTTGAAATCGGCCCTAGTTAATCGGCCACTCCGATTAATCGGTCAACCTCTACTGTAAGCAGCTCTGACAGCTGGTGCTTAAAGCTAGTGAGGGAGATATGAGTCTCCAGCTTCAGTGATTTTTACAGTTCGTTCCAGTCATTGGCAGCAGAGAACTAGAAGGAGAGGCGGCCAAAGGAAGAATTGGCTTTGAGGGTGACCAGTGAGGTATA